>NC_056751.1:599819592-599972092 GCF_019279795.1 Protopterus annectens
ACCAGTAAACACTACCAGTCCACAAAAGTTAATTTTCTGACAGAGGAACACAGTAAAAAGCACCTTAGAACACTATGCCAACCCCACAAAGGTAAAATAAACACAATTTACTGATCTTATTTAATGCTCCAATTCATGCAATTATTACTAAGACTCAAGTGCCTCTTCTTTGGTCTATTCTTGCTATAGCTAGAAAAGTACTAAAAATTGGAAAAATAAAACTGCTTCCTCATTTATTGAATTTATTAATTTAGCAAAAATTGTTTATAAGAATGAATTATTAACTATAAGGAAGAGATCTTCAGATGTCACACATTCTTATAAATCTTGGCTTAAGCTTAGAGATCTACTTGAAAAATATTGATTGTTTAACATTTTTTAAAAAATATATATGCTATTCATGTTATGGACTTTTGTATATAGTTATATGTTTGTTATGTTTTTTCCTTTTTCCTGTTGTTAAAATTTTAATAAAAAACTTTTATAAAAAATGTTTCCAGTTGCTTTACACCACTTTTAAATGACAGAAAACAGGAGTGCTACATTTAAAGGTATGTTAAAATATCAAGAGAGTCCATTAAAACACAACAGTCCCAGCTTTAAAATAACTTTCCTGAATAGGAAAGTAATAAAACATCAACAAATTTCAGAAAATGGAAGTTTCTTTCCCCCAAAGAGAACTTACCTACCCAGCAAAGGAAAGTATAAGTTGACTATTGATCATCAAAAGCCTCAGAGGAGCATACTCCTCAACAGCAGTAAAGATGTGAAGGGCTTTGTGTCCCAAATTGTCTTTTAGTCATCTCAGCTTGAACTGCCTGACAGTTTGGGTATGTGGAAGGTGCCCTAAAGCTTTGAAAGCTGTCCGGTTGTTATATCCTTGCCACAATGTAATCCATATAGGTGAGGCTACTGCAGCAGTTATCAGTATAATGAACTTCTTATCTGCCCATCAAAGGAACAACACAAGCTTGCCATCAATCCTCAAAAACCTCCAAGCAGCATACCGTTTGGCAGCTGTAAAGCTCTGGTGCCCAAATGTATCTTTTAGTCGGCTCAGCTCGAGCAGCCAGGCAGTTTGGGCATGTGGAATGTGCCCTAAAGGTTTGGATGTTGATTGGCTATTATATCATTTATGTAATTTATTTATATCATTTGCAGGATATAAATCATATAGCTAAGACTACTGCAGCAGTGATCAATATAATGAAAATTATCAGTTTATACAGTCTTTTCTTTTAGCAGAACTTCATGCTGACAGTACACACAAAAGTTGGCCATTGAAAATAGTACTTAACCAGAAAATATCTCTCTACCACTACAAGGAAAGAACAACCTGTAGTATTCTTTATACTTTCACTCAGGCAGAGATTTATCCCAATGGCTTCTCTTCTGGGTGGTAATCCACTATTTTCCCCTTAGTAACACCCTTCAAATCACCTTTCTTCTGGTACATGTAACTCTTTCTGAATTCCTCCTTGGGATCCTCTTAGATCCAAAAGTCTTGAATCTATTTACTTTCATGTCACTAGGCTTTAACTAGTCAGTCTGCAGCTGTCCCCCTATTATCTTTAACCTGCTTGCCTGTTTTTGGGTTAGTGTCCTTAAAGGAGACAACTGCCACTATACTACTATACGTACGTATATAGTATACATACATATAAGTAAAGTCTTATTTCTAAACACTACACACATTCGATTTATTAAAATCTCGATCATATGGTCTCGACCATATGAAATTCGAGATTTCAATAATTCGATTATGTGAAGTGTTCCCATATATATATATATATATATATATATATATATATATATATATATATATATATGTGTGTGTGTGTGTGTGTGTGTGTGTGTGTATATAATGTTGTTGTGTCACACTTGACTCTTGTAGTGACCCCATGAACAGCTGCTACCATCCAAAGAGTTTACTAGGGGGCCAGGGAACCTAAGTAAATTGCCAGGCCTTTTTTCTATCACACACACACACATACATCTTCAGACAGTTTAGAGTCACCAGTGTGCCTACTGTATTTGTTTGGGATGTATGAAGAAAGCAGAATACTTGTACTTGGAGGAAACTAATGTGATCTCAGGGAGGACATGCAGGCTCCACACAGAAGGCATACCTGCTGAGAACTGAACTGGAGACCATCTTGCTATGAGGTGACAGTGGTACTCACTGAGCCACTGTGCCATACAGTATACATAAAGGCAGCATGCATTCCTAGCTTATTTTGAGAGAAATCTACTTTACTTTTGAGATACTTTTACAATTTGATTGACTTTTGTAATTACTGCATTTGTGGGTGCATTGAATGCTAAAGCAGGATCCCAAGTATTTAAATTGCTGAATTTGTTCTGTGTAAATGCTCTCCTTTCTGTTCCTAGGTGGCTTTGTATTTTGAGCTTATGTGGAGCTCCAAATAGCAAAGAATATTTTTTTTTTTCTGTTGCATTTTGTGAGGCAATTCATGTGACACTGGTAGTGAATGTTTGTGAAATATTTTTGTACTTCCTGTTAAACATCTGATGTGCTGCAGCAATTCTGCAGGCTCACATTTCTTTCTGCAAATAGTGCTGCCTACGAGTAAGGAATTGTTATAAAATTATTTTAATTATAGAAAAAAGGAAAAGGTGAGATATTGAACTTTAAAGAATGTCTTCTGCTAAGATTTCAGGTTGTGACTCGAGTATTTCCTCTTACAGTGAAAGCTCTGTTTAAGATGTTTTTAAACAAAATGCATGCAATACTAGAGATTCCTTTTGGGGTACTTGATTAAGGAAATACGTATTGTTTAGACTGCTATCTTTCTTTACTTGCAGCAGTAGTAACAATTTGATTATTTACTGACGAGTGCATTACAAATAGTATACACTGTTTCTTCATGAACTTCTTTTGATATCAGTAAAATGCCCAATTATCGAGGCCTTAAAATAAAAAAAAGTTTTGCCAATGTAATTATTAAAAAAAAAATAAATAAATAACCTGGCTTAATAAATGACTCAACTACTAGTCTGTGCCCATGGCACAGAGAGATAAAGCTCTTACTTTACCCCAGATGACCCAGGTTCAACTAACAGCACAGGCACTGGGGAGACTGGATGGGGAAGAAGAAGGAAGTAAGTGGCTGACACCAGCTCACCAATCCTGGAGGGGGATGTCTAGGCTCACTGCAGTGGCAGCATTACATGCTATGCATGCTCAGGACTGCTACAGGTATTTTGCTAAGTCAGGAGGATGCACATGTATAGAAGCATGCATGCACCACTTGTAGGCAGCATTTGTGGAGTCTACAACAAGGCTCCCACATGGTGGGAGGTGGTTAGGGAACACTCCCTGGCAGCACTTTGATGTTGCACCAGTATCTTTGATCTCATCAGCCCTGGATGTGAGTCAGGTTAAGCTTGGGGGAGGCTAAGGTAAGCCTAGCAAACCTGGAAAATAAGAGTAAATGAAGAGTGAAGTTGCTGGCAACTGATAATCAGCTGTGATGAGGGAGTAGGAGGAAATAAATAAATAAATGTCTCAAGATCTGGAGCAGGTAATGAAGTACCTACTAGTAAGAGATGACAAGTGATACACAATGTTTAGACATAGATTAGATTTTTTTCAGAACATCATTCAGATTGCAATTTAAATAAATATGCAGATTCCAAGTTTCCTGCTGAATTTAGTGTTTTGGAGCAGATACATACAGGACTGAGTGAAATGCACCACAGTAACTAGCAGGTTTAATAGCTGCCAGTGCTGGATTTATTTTTCTCTTCATATGTGACTTAGTATGTTTTGGACATATGATGTTATAGAGTTGTCTTAATTTGATTTCTTATGATTTAATGAAATGTAATCTAATTTACTTAGTTAACAAACTATATACAGAGATAGATAGATAGATAGATAGATAGATAGATAGATAGATAGATAGACAGACAGACAGACAAACAGAGAGTGTCATAGTGAAAACGTCCAATGTGTGTGAAACCCTAGTTTATCCTGACAAGCAAGATCTGCAGGCATGTTGTTACTACTTCTGACTAAAGTATTGGCACAGAACTGGCAGTGACGTTGGCTGTGCAAAATAAACTTTTATCAAAGACAGACTTAAACCAAAAATATGTATTTCTTGTATAAACATATACCTTGATAATTTTTACTTGATACACTGCTTGTCTGTATTCTGTCATATGGACAGTAATAAGCTTGGCTTATGAAAATACTAATAATATTAAAAATTCACAATACAAATGTTAAAATTCATATTCCTTTAACATATACTGAAGCCTGAGGTTCATGCTATCTTCTGTTCCAATTGTAGTGTGATGTGATAATTTCCAGACTCAGTAAGACTATCATGTTTTTTTTTTGCATTAGTAACTCAAAGTTTATATAAATAGAACACATTGTAAATTTTTGTTTTCTTTTAAAGCAACTCTGTTAGATCATATTTTATTTTAGCTACATTATATCACTCGGCTGGTTTGATTTTTTTTTCATTTTATAAACCTAATAAGCAAGTTTTAACTTTTAGTGGAACAGAGGCTCTAATCTAAAGGGGATTTTTGAAATAACTGTAATAAACAAGACTTGAATATAATATAACCCAAAGATATGAGCTGGTGAACTGCAGTCCACCATATTACTTGCATGTGTGTGTGCCATGTCCAAGGGAGTATGAATGTCTTCCATAACAGACCACAATTTTGTCTGAGAGTAGTTTCCTACCCTTCACCCACTGAATGTTGCAACAAGCTCCTGCTCCCTTGTGATCTTTAATGGAGTAAAGCAGGTAGTCTGGGAATCAATGAATACATGTAGTATTTTTTTCTAGCTGGAAGAAACACTTAGCACGTGGTACTGTATGATTGCCCATAATATTTTTCAATATCTGTAATTTTATGCTTATGGTACTTAATAAGAGCTTCTAAGATACTATTATAATCTGTTTCATAAGCACAAGAAATTTTCTAAGCTAGATTTATTTATTTTTTTGGTCCCTGTCCCCACAGTGGCTATCAAACTTCCCCCTTAGACATTCAGTAGACCCATTAATTCATCTCAGTGGAAAGAGGCCGTGCCCTATTTATTGTTGTATGAGGTGAGAGTCAGGTGCCAAGAGTAGTTATTTTTTTGTGTGCACTTAGCTTCCACAGTCCATGGTGGTAATATATACTTCACAATTCCTTCCCATCAAGGAGTGCAAATGCACACTATTGTGCATTGTGTTCCTGGATTTGCAGTACAGTCATAGCTAGACCCATTGTTGCTGGTGATACATCCATACAGTGGTCCAGTGTCTGCACCCCCCCCCCCCAGGCTTGACAATTTGGTTCTGGCTGCTCTTTCCTATCCTTTTCACCATGCCTGCTTCTCCCCTATCTATGCTGCTAGCCTAGCACAGGCCATGTTGGTCACAGTGAGAGCTTCAACATTCTACATCATGGGGATGATCCCTTACTGAGATAGATTCTTGATATCTGCTAAACTCCATGTCAGCTGGACTAGAAAAATAGGTACATTGCCTTTTGTTTGTCTTTTACAAAAAAAAAAATCTGACAGAAGATCTAAAAATATATTATCACTTTTTTAACTGATAACAAGGATGAAATTTAATGTGAATATGGAGACAACCTTTTCTTGGGATAGAGAGAAAGATCAGTAATATTTTCCTCTTATTCTTAAATTTATTTCCCTCATGTCATAGCAGACAGGAGAGTCTGTGTATATCTGCACACTTTTACATAGCCCTTTTTCCTGTAATGTACTTAATTGCAATGCAGAGAAGAGTCACGGCTATTTGCACTACCTGAAATGGTTGGAATTGACTGTATATGTCAGTTGTCAATCTGATAAGAGAAAGGGCTTTGGAAGGAAGGAAGAACAGGCCTGGTGAATGAGATGATCAAATATTTTCTTTAGAAGCTGCATTCTCCAAGAGTAGGGAAAGAAAATCTTTCGTAAAGAATAGGTCTCCTTAAGAATGAATTTGAGGAAAGGAATTCATAAAGAGGCAGATTCTCTAGGAAAACAACTATATAGGAAGCTGCCATATTTGAAGACATATCAGAAAAGGTAAGTATGGACAGTAAAGAAAAACATTCTGTTATGCAGCATTTGTTAAGTAAGCACGGTAAGATCCATTTTTAATTATTTTTTTTTTATGATTGGTGTGCCTGATTCTCTCCATTGCAGCATGACTTTCCTATAATACCTCACCATTGTGACCTACCATATCTCCTTGGGTTTTGGTGCATTTATCTGGGTGTTTAATCTTCTCTAGGCCATGGAGGGTAATGATTGTGCTTCCTCATGTGAGTCATACAGGTAAGGCTGCCAGTGGAGGTAAGATGCTTTGTTCAGTTACTTCAGCCCTATCCCGCTTGTATGCTGATATCTCTCTAATGACTGGGTGACAATGAAGTATTATGAATAAAATGTGCCCAGTCCAGTTGCCACTCCATGTCCTGGTCTTTATCAGGGCTTGACCAGTGAACTGCCTTTGCCAGGGCATTGTATCTCCCTCCCCAGGAGATGGAGAGCAGGCACAGCTGTTCATTCTTTTCCATTCTGTGCCTGCTTTAGCAGGCACTTTAGTCGCTAATCAAACATTTGTTGCCTTTATCTCATTCAGGTCTTTAACCCTCTGCACTGACAACACTGGCTTTGTAAGGTTCAAATATATATTTTTGGGTGAAAATTTAGATGGACTACTGCGGAGCATCCGGATTATTTGTCAAAGCAAATTGTAATTTTTCTGAGAAAGGAAGCATGATGTTATGCCATGCTTATGTAAAGAAAATGTTAAAGGCAGACACAGTAGCCAAATATACAAATGTTACAGTGCAACAATAAATTTTTGCAAAATGGCTAGATAACAGGCAAAGGTGGATTTGTATATGCCTAGTTACTGGAGATCAATTAAATAGAAAAATCCAAATTAGGTAGGTAGGAATCAGCTAAAAAAAGATATGGAGATAAAAGTCTAAACTATATAGATTGTGCCCACCTCCTTGAACACAGCAGGCTGAGCATAGTGAAAATAGTAGAAACATGGACATTGGTGAGGAAAATACTTAAAGAGCCACTGACATCATAAAGGTTGTTGTTGTTTGTCTTTCGGCTTTTCCCGGTTAGGGGTCACCACAGCAGAACTCCAGTCCGCTAATGTTTGGAAGTGGGTTTTTACGGTGCCGAGTTGCCAACACAATGCCCAACCTTCAACAAAGGCACGCCCATTTACGCATGTCTTTCGAATGCCACCCAACCGTGGGGAGGACATGCAGACTCCACGCAGAAGGCATGCCCCGCACTCCAGCCGAGAATTGAACGGGAGAACCTCTTGCTGTGAGGCAACAACGCTACCGCTGCACCACCACTTTTATTCATGAAGGTAATTTTACATATTTTGGAAGTGGGCAACTCTTTTCATTATATAATTCACCTTTAATAGAAAACTTATATTTCTACTATTTACAATATTTTAATAAAAAAAGACAAGTATGCATGTTCAAGTGAAGCTAGGCACATATACACACTTGTTATTATCATGACGAATCCATGTGGGGAACTTAGGCTGTTTTATTTGTACAAGAATTAAGAAAAAAACTGTTTGGGCTTCTTCCATATAGATGTCTTTATTTCCAAACTGTTTTATCATAATCGTATCAAATTTTCAGGGAGTTTTCCTAGGATAGTGGTTTAATAAAGATCTTTAGAATATACCCTTATACTCAAATACAAAAGAGCAGCTTTAGCTTGAATTGTAATAAAAATAAATCAATTTAATGCCATTTTTGCATACCAGAACATATAAAAAACAATAAAAATGTCACTCGTGCATAAATACATGTTATAGCTTTTATATTTTTACATTGCAAATAACTGGTAGCTTCTTCTATTTTCTATTTTCTATTTTAAACTCACTGTCTTGCAAGTGTTGTAATTCAAATGGTCATTCTGGACTTAACTTGACCCTGCCTATGAATGTAAACATCTCAGTAGTTAGTGTTATAAAATGCTCAGGGCAAGACACATGGATAGGTAGCCTTATAGAGCACGGTCATTGAACTACTTGCCATTATTGCAAGTAGGCAGCAAAATCCAAAATATATTTGTCAGAACAATTAAAATGTGCAATTTTACTATAGTTACAATGACAGAAAATAACACTTTATATATATATATATATATATATATATATATATATGTGTGTGTGTGTGTGTGTGTGTGTGTGTGTGTGTGTGTATAAATATATAGAGAGGTATAGATAGATAGCTATATAGATCTATAAATCTATACATATATGCAGGTCATTTCACTCTGTCAAATCATCAAGTTTGTCAACAGAGTGTAGTACTTGGAAAATTCATTGAAACATACTTTCTCAAGTGTTGATGATGACAAAAGAAGGAAGATCACATTACATGCCTGTGACTAAGGTAAGTTTTAGTTTGGAAGTTTAATGTACAAAACTTCCAGATATACAGAAACATTCAGCATTAAGGGTTTGTGTGTGTGTGTGTGTGTGTGTGTGTGTGTGTGTGTGTGTGTGTGTGTGTGTGTGTGTGTGTGTGTGTAAGTATTTGCAGGTTAGTTTTAGAATAAGAGTTAGGGAGGGGCAGGGCCAGACTTAGGTCAGCTGGCACCCTAAGCAAAAGGTTTCTATGGTGTGTCCCCACCCCACTGCCCCTCTGTGGCCTACTCAAACCATCAAATTACTTTTTTCTTCCTTTTTCTCACAGTTTGTCTCACTCTTTCCTGCATTTACTCATTCAATCGACTCATTTTAAGTCATCAAGACTGCATTCTGGTAACTGTGGAGGAAACAACTGCATTAAGCTGGGGGTTTGGAGGGGGGCAATCCTCTGAGGTGCACCCTAGTGCTTATTTCCAGAAATAAATTCAATTTTACTTATTTTATTTGAAGGAAAAAGTGAGTTATACTCAAGGCTTAATGCTCAAAACTGACCAAATAGCACTGCATAATAAACAGAGAAGACAAATGCTTGTGATGATACCTAAATTATATCTGGAAGTAGTAACCAAAGTAAAGTGGATAACGCAGGAATAATCAACTAAAAACTAATATGATATCCTGCAAACAAACAAATTAAACTGGGAACTCCAGCATCCACACCTGGAATCAATCACAGTATTTTGTACCAGTAAAAACCTAGTGGTCACTTGCCTTAAAAAAAAGAAGTTATGTGCTTACCATAACGTTCCATGTTTGTAGTCCATCTCACCTACATTCTTGCTGGATGGGTTTGGAACCGATACTAAAGCTCAAGAGCTTTTACTGGCTCGAGGCTAACCCCTATGCCATGGTGCCTCATGGCAATTCCCCAGATCTTGTTTGCAAGAAAGTAATAGGTACCTAATAGTTAGGAAACTATCAATAACTGTGTACATACAGACAGAACACTGAGTAATACTATCCATGCCAGGTGGACAGACAACTAAAACTAGGTCAGACAGCATAAGTATAGTCCACCAGTTCCTCTAGGAAACAGGAAGGGGGCAGGAGGGTGGGACTCAAGAATGTAGGCGAGATGGACTACAAACATGGAACATTATGGTAAGTACATAACTTCTTTATGTTATGTAGTCCTATCTCGCCATAATTCTTGCTGGATGGGACAGCGTCCCTAGCAACTTTATCCCGGGTGGCTCAAGCGAAGAGACTCTTCAGCACAGTGAACCCAAAGGATGCCCTGTCCCGGGAGGCCAGATCCAATTTGTAATGAGTGACAAAGGTATGAGGTCTTGCCCAAGTAGCTACTGCACAAATGGCATCAATTGGGAGCCTAGATCTAAAGGCACATGAAGTTGATACTGCGCTTGTTGAATGGCCTTTTACTTTGTTAGGTAACTGTTTGCCAGTAGTCTTATAAGCAAAAGAAATGCAATCTGAAAGCCATTTTGACAGGGTAACTTTAGAAACAGGCATGCCTTTATTTTTGTCTGAAAAGGAAACAAATAATTGGTCTGATTTTCTAAATTCTTTAGTCCTGTGTAGGTAAAACCTGAGAATTCTGTGGACATCCAATTGGTGAAGTCTGTATTCTGATTTATTAGAATGATTTGGAAAGAACACTGGTAGTTCAATAGTGGTGTTAAGATTATGCTCTGAACATACCTTGGGGAGAAAGGAAGGATTAGTTCTAAGTGAGACTGTATCCTTGTGGAAAACAATGTAAGGAGGTTGAATAGTAAGAGCTTGCAATTCTGAGACTCTCCTAGCAGAAGTTATATCTACTAAAAACAGTGTTTTCCAAGATAATAATTTCAGATCTGATGAAGAAGAGGGTTCATAAGGAGGAAGAAATTAAAGCTGTAAGAACTAGGTTTAGGTCCCAGGGTTCTAGCGGTTGTCTGATTGGAGGTCTGAGAAGGAGGACTCCTTTCAAAAAAGTTTTGCACAAAGAGTGGGACATGATTGGATTTCCCATGTAGCCAAAATGGTAATCTGAGATGGCAGCTAACTGAACTCTAACCGTAACAGCCGCAGCTCCTTCATGAAAGATGGATGCAAGAAAGGACAAAATAGACTCTACAGGAGCTGTATAAAGATCTAAGCCTTGGTTTACTGCCCAAATAGAGAACCTTTTCCAGTTGCTGGAATATATTTTCCTAGTGGAAGGCTTGTGGGAAGAAATCAGAATGTGTTTGACTGTATGTGAAAGGGAAACACACCTGGCTATTCGTGGAACTGAAGCAGCCATGCTGTCAATTTCAGAGTCTGGATGGTAGGATGGACCTGCCCCGATTGATGAATCAGGAGATCTGGAGATGGTTCCAAAATCCATGGTTCCTCCAAGAGATAGGGCCACAGGAAGGGGAACCTGACTTGGCGAGGCCAGTAAGGAGAAATGAGGGTCAGGGTACTCTTCAACTGTTTTGCTTTCTGTATCACTTTTGGAATGAGAGGAAAAGGTGGGAAAGCATAAAGGAGTCCCAGAGGCCAATTGTGGACCAGAGCATTCCTGGGTGACATCCCCAGATGGGGAATTAGGGCAAAGTAGCTGATGCATTTGGTGTTCAGGTACATGGCGAATAGGTCACAGCAAGGCTGGCCCCATTTGTGAAAGATCTCTTTCGCAACTTCTGAATTCAGGGACCACTCGTGAGGCATGAGAATTGCTCGACTGAGTTTGTCTGCTATCACATTGGACTTCCCCAGGATGTGCGTTGCTACCAGAAAGCATTGAGTGTCCATCACCCATTTCCATACCCTTAAGGCCTCTCGACAAAGTGGGTAAGATTTGGTTCCCCCTTGCTTGTTTATGTACCATACCACAGATATGTTGTCTGATTGAATCTCAATTGTCCCTGTGGGAAGAGAACTGTGAAGTGCTTGCAATGCATAGAGCACCACTCTCATCTCCAAAACATTTATGTGCAAGTGGTTCTTGTGGTTCTGCCAAGGACTTTGGATCGTCATTCCCAGATAATGCCCCCACCACCACCCTATCTAGGAGGTGTCCATGGTCAAAACTACATTTTCTTGAGGGGGAACAAGTGGGCGACCTAAATGAAGTTGATCCGTATGTAACTACCATGTCAGATCCTTCTTGCAGGCATTTATGATGAGAATTTGTTGAGACAGGGGGAGATCCTGCATTGACCACTGGGCAAATAGTAGCCACTGAAGTACTCTCATGTGCAGACAGGCTAGGGGAACTAAGAGAATGGAGGAAGCCATAGACCCTAGGACCTGAAGGACTACCCTGGCCTGTACTTTGTGTCTGTTCAGCAAACATTTGACTTGGTTACACAGTGATTCTATTCTTTCTGGTATCAGTTTTGCTGTCATGGTGGTTGAGTCTATTTCTGAGCCTAAGAATACAATGTGCTGTGATGGAGATAAGGCTGATTTTTTTAGGTTTATTGTAATGACTAATCTGGCACACAAGGTTAGAGTCTCATCCCTGGTTTTGATCAGCTGGTGCTTGGTGGTAATGGTAAGGAACACGAAACACCACCCCTCGCACGTACAGCTTGCCCGGCCCAATCCAAATACAAGAAAACACAAAGGACCAGCAAATACAGTTCCAAATGCTTTATTGCATAACACAAAGGTGCTAAAAAACACCAAAATGGAATCTAAGTCCTCAAACTAGTTTCGGCCAAAGCCTTCTTCAGTGAGGAAACAATAATTAGTAAAAGCAATTCACCAGTGAAAATACTCCATTTATAGAATCATTTAGCCAATAGAAAAATGGTATGTTCCATATCAATGGTAAATATCTGAATATATAGCACTGCAACCATGATGTTAAATTAAATATATATGGAAATCATGACCAATTAATGGTGAGATAATACTATATATAAAGTTCTTCCATAAGGAATATGTTTATGTAAAAAATTTTTTGTGCTAAACACATAATATAAACTCTCTTATACATGAAACTCTGATAATCCAAATCTAAATGGTCAGCTATCTATCACTTATGTAAATAATATAGAAGTTGTACAAGGGTACATATCTGTCCAAAAATATATGCTGGTCCATACAATATTAATGCACCTAGTAAGTGTGAATAATACATATTGAACCTTAGATTTAGTATAAATAGGGATACAATCACCAATAGTTCATCATTCAATCAAGAGATATGTATAAATTAGGTATCTAAATCGTGGAATAAACCGATGTAGTGACATCTGATCAGCCAATATGTATAGATGAATACAAACATATGAATCCTGCCTGATAATATAAGCCATAAGCAATTGCCACATCAACCCAAAAAACATATGGCTAGCAAAACAGCTTACTGTATGTATCATAAATGATCATTAAGTCCTGGTGGGAATAAAGCCCCAAGATGAATAATCCAGTACTTTTCTTTGTGGCTAAGAATGCTCTGCCAACCAAATTGATTATGTCTATTCCCCTGAATCTTATCAATAATCATGAACATAAATTTGGCTGATTTATGTTTGGTTGAATGTTGGTATAGAGCATTGGTGGGTTTCTGGTTACGAATGTCACTCCGGTGTTCCCCTATCCTGATTCTCAAAGAGCGTGAGGTCTTGCCAACATAGAAAGCTTTACAATGGCATGTGGCCAAGTAAATCACCCAACTGGATGAGCAGTTACCAAAAATGTGAGCATCATATACCTTACTAGTGTTAGCACTGGTAAATTGTTTGAGCTTGTTAACTTGGCCACAAGAGGTGCAATGGCCACAGGGGAAAGTTCCCAACAGTTCATCCCCTGTGATGGTAAGTTGCTTATAATTTGCACCCCCACTCTCCTGATGTTTGTAATGAGAAAATAATGTACCCAAGGTTTTGCCTCTCCGATAGGAGATAGAGCATTGATTACCCAATATATGGCGTAGATGATCATTGGCTAACAGAATGTTCCAATTATTATTAAGCATGTTCCTCACTAGTTGGTGATTTCTACCAAAAGTGGTAATGAATCTGATGTTCTCATCCTTCATACGGTCTTTCTTATCTTTGTACTGTAACAATAAATGTCTCTCTTGTTGGTCCGTCCAGATCCTGGCTGATTCTATATCAAAACTAGAATAACCTCTGTCCAAAAACCTGATGTTTAAATCCTGTTTAGCCGTCTCATAATCCACATCTGAAGAGTTAATACGTTTAATTCGTAGATATTGAGATTTGGGAATGTTGCGGTTGGTGTGGCGTGGATGCATGCTGGAAGCATGGAGTAACGAATTAAATTGTGGGTATTTCCTATGAATCTTAGTATTCAAAGTGTTGTCATGGTTACGATATATAGTAACATCCAAAAAGTCTATAACAGACCTATGGTATGTTATTGAAAATTCAATACCCCATATGTTGTTATTCAAATGTTCCACAAATTCCAGCAGATAATCGACATCAGCACGCCACACCATCCAGCAATCATCTAGATAACGCCTCCAAATATCCATCTCAACTAAATAAATGTTATGTAAGGGATTGTAAATAAGACACTCTTCCAAATAAGCCATGAACAAGTCGGCATATATCGGGGCAAAGGAGGCACCCATAGCTGTGCCTCTCAATTGCCAATAACAATCACCTTGGAAATAAAAAACATTTTTGTTGAGAACATGCTCAGACATACATATTAATAAAGTATTAAATCCCAGTGGATAGAGTTCAGCTTTGTTCAGCCAGAATTCCAAAGCCTGAAGACCAGCCCAATGTGGTATGCTAGTATAGAGAGATTTTACATCTAAGGTACACATGAGCCACTCTGGATCCAATTGAGTGTCAGCAATGATGTTAAGGAATTGAGTTGTATCTTGTATCCGGGCTCTAACCAAAGTCAGAAGTGGTTTCAAATATTGCATTAAGAAAGCCGATAAAGGTTCAGTTAGTGAGCCATGGCCAGACACAATTGGCCTACCTGGAGGATGTGTAATGGATTTGTGGATTTTTGGCAACAAGTATAAAATCTGTTTATTAGGGTCACTGACCTGTAGATGTTGAACAGTCTTTTTGGTGATAATCCCTTCCTCCAGTGCCTGATTGAGAAACCGGTCAATGTCCTGTTTAAATCTGTTGGTTGGATCAACCCCCATATGCATATAGCAATGGGAATCTGAAAGTTGTTTGAGGCCTTCCTGTACATAGTAGTCTGTATTTTGAATCACTACTGCTCCACCTTTATCAGCTTGGAGTATGACTATTTTCTGATTCGATCTAAGTTCAGAAAGTGCCTGTTTTTCATTAGAAGTAATGTTATCAGGGGCTATGTTGTTGTCAAAATGGGGAAAGTGTAGATCCTTAAGTACTGCTTGCTGAAAAATACCCACATGTTTGTTCATGGGTGGTTGAAAAGTCGATTTCCTAAAGGTAAAGTCAGTAGATCTTTGTGAGGTGGAATTGTCCTGATCGGAGAAAAAAATGCGCAAGTTAAGTTTCCGACAGTATTCCATAACATCCAAAGAGACTAAATAATGATCAGAAAAAAAGCTGGGAACAAAACCCAATCCTTTATTTAGAATACTATGTTGGTCTTCAGTAAGTACATGGTCCGACAGATTCAAAACATTTTCAAAAGGTTTGGTTATTGATTCAATAATGACTGGACTAATCCTGGCATTGAGTCGGTGCTTATTTCTGTTCTTGTGTTTCCTCCCCCCTCTGGATTTCCTGCCATGCCTAAAGGGAACTGTGGTTGACTTTTCTTTTTTAATGGTGAATGAATCATCATTCCCCCCTCGCTGTCAGTGTACGATGATTCCTCCCCTGATGTACTGGTATAACTCTGGTCTCTGTGTTTTAAGATTGACCTTGGTCTCTTCCTAGACCTGCCCCTGATCATACTTGATCCAGTATCCTGGAATCTCACTGTCCTTTGTATTTGGAAGGGTTGACCCTTCTCATAATCCGTGACATCCCTGGTGAATTTCTTAATTTTTCTATCCTTCACCATTTTATCATAGGTGGTTAGTTCCTTGGACAGCCTGTCAATACACTGGCGGTAGTTGGAATTAGACTGAAATTTTTGGCATTCAACGCTAAGTTCCTTAACTTCGGAAACAAATGAATCCACTGTTCTCTCATAATAGGATGTTAATTTTTTTACAAATACCATGGAACCCTTTCTTAAAGCCTCATCCCATTCGTCTGTCAGCCTCTGTTCAGATCTGCCAACTAGGGGGCGAAGCTTGTTACGGAGACCTCTTGGTGCCAAAGTTTTATGTAAATAAGCTTTAAAAAGTCTCAGATGCCAAATATTGGCTCTCAGGCCCTTTAGACCTTTTTCCAAGTTGCGGAATGCCAATTCACAACCACCACCAGTATTGGGATTAGTTTGATTCAGGTTGTTGCTTGGGGTATGATCCAAACCAAATATGGCAATGTCCTCCCTATCAGCACACAACCCGTCTAGTATTTGATCCAAATCCATGTTGTAAATAGGTAGTATTGGAAGGCTGTTCAAGAGAGAAATCCTATTCCCAATCAAATATGTATTCAAAAGGATCAAGCAGATCAGAAACCAGGTCGATCAAAACTCCAATGACCAATATAGCCCACACAGACAATAATGTATGAAAAATATTACATCAGGAAAAATATGAATACATATGAAAAAATGAATACATATAAAAATATATATATACACAGGAGACCAGAAGTGTAGTAGCTGTGACCCTGATAATAATTGGGTCAGTTAATAATCATAACTTTCCGCAAAAATAGGGTACAATATACCTAATTTGTAGACCATAAAATAATGGTCATGCCTGTATAAGCACAGGGTATCCTAAACAAAGGATGTAATATAACTGGCCCAAAAATGGCAAAAATATAGCCACAGAAAATCTGAAATGTTATCTCAGATCTGACAGCCTAACAAACCCCAAAGTGTTTCATTTAGAAAACCAATCGCCAATTGTATGACTCCAAATACCAAAACATGCAAAAATATTAGAACCAGAGGTATAATAACGTGTATACCAACTATACTAACACATAAAAATGTATTGAAAAAATCCTAGATGATAACCTGTAACTATAATGGTGATGAGCTATAAATACTATTAGCCTCTACATGTATATACCAGGAGTAAAATCCAATGTGTATATCTAAGGTTCAATATGTATTATTCACACTTACTAGGTGCATTAATATTGTATGGACCAGCATATATTTTTGGACAGATATGTACCCTTGTACAACTTCTATATTATTTACATAAGTGATAGATAGCTGGCCATTTAGATTTGGATTATCAGAGTTTCATGTATAAGAGAGTTTATATTATGTGTTTAGCACAAAAAAAATTTTACATAAACATATTCCTTATGGAAGAACTTTATATATGGTATTATCTCACCATTAATTGGTCATGATTTCCATATATATTTAATTTATCATCATGGTTGCAGTGCTATATATTCAGATATTTACCATTGATATGGAACATACCATTTTTCTATTGGCTAAATGATTCTATAAATGGAGTATTTTCACTGGTGAATTGCTTTTACTAATTATTGTTTCCTCACTGAAGAAGGCTTTGGCCGAAACTAGTTTGAGGACTTAGATTCCATTTTGGTGTTTTTTAGCACCTTTGTGTTATGCAATAAAGCATTTGGAACTGTATTTGCTGGCCCTTTGTGTTTTCTGGTAATGGTAAGGAGCCAGGCTTCCAGGTACGGAAACACCTGGAATCCTTGACATCTCAGGTGAGCTGTTACCACTGCCATGCATTTGGTGAACACTCTGGGGCTGTGGTGAGACCAAAGGGCAGTGTTCAAAATTGGAAATGACTGGCTCCCAGCCGAAAGTGTGTCTTCTGGAGCGCCTGTCCATTTTGATGTGGTAGTACGCATCCTGAAGATCTATTGAGCACATCCAATTGTCTTTCCCAATAAAGGGAAATATTGACTGCAGTGTGATCATTCAGAACTTCGATTTCTTTACTGACTTGTTGAGTTTACTGTGAGCTAGAATTGATCTCCAGTCCCCTGTCTTTTTTAGGACTAAAAAGAATCGAGAGTAAGTTCCAGATCCTATTTGCTCTGAGGGGACTTCTAGGATGACACTTTTTTGCAGCAATGAGATGACCTCTGATGTTGCAAGGTCTAGTTGAATGGGTGGCATGTCTGGTAGAGACAGGTTTACCAGGGGATCGGAAACAAAGGGAATCAGGTAACCTCTGGATATTATGGTTTGTACCCCATGATCTTGTGAGATGTTTAACCAGGCACTTGGGTACAGTGAAAGATGACCCCCGACTGCCTCCAGAGACGGACAGTCAGGCAACCCCTCAGGGGTGATGGAAGGGATGATCTGAGAAGGTTTTTCTATCTCCCTGGTGTTGCAGACTTCCTCTGCTGCGAGGATGGCATCTTCTATTGTATCCTCGCCCTTTGCCCCTAGGGGAAGGTTGACCTTGTACCTGAGGGAAACCTTTTTCGAATTTATGGAACCACATTTTCCCTTCTGTGTGACCCTTGGGATAGGGTCTAGAAGGAAGGGAGAAACGGACTCCGATGGCAGATAAGGTTTTCCTTTCCGGCTTGCACCTGGTCAAGGTCTCTTTCACCTGAGGTCCAAAAACAGTTGAACCATCAAAGAGGACATTGGTGAAGGAAGACTTAAAGGATTCCGTGAAGTTACAGAGATGCATCCAGGAATGCCTCCTAAGAGAGAGATTCCTGCTGCAGCTGCCCTGCTTGCTCCATCCACTGCATAGGAAATTAGCCTCATGGAGGAGTTAGCTATCAATGTAAGGGTGGAGAGCTGCGCAGAAACCTTGCCCATGGATCCCGAAGCTACTGAACCCTGAAGGGTATCTTCCAACTCCTTCAGGAGATCCCTTTGAAGTCGAGTAAAATTGGACAGGTAATTCAGCGATCTTAAGGTAAATGCCACTGAAGATAAGGTACGCTTTCCATATCTACCCATTGTCCTGGAATCCTTATTAGGAGGATGGATATTAGAAGATGTCTCAGACAGCTCCTTCTTCATGGCTGCGGCTACCACCATAGCATCAACGGGAACTCCCTTGGAAAGAAAGGACTTATCTTCTGGTGCAGTCATAAATTTGCTTGGCCTCCTCGGGACGGGCTCCACTATATCCGAGGAGGTCCAGGCTTTCTGGGATATGACCCCCAAGAGCTGGTCTTAAGGGCAGTGTCACCCAGGAGGTGGAAGGTCAGGAACCAAAGGTCTCAAGATATACTGATTCATCCTCAGTAGGGTTAGAGATCTTCCAATCACTCCTCTGTCTAAGGATTTCAAGGATGTCAGAAAAAGAGACATCCTCAGAGAGGGATCTAGGGGACCCTTCTGACTCCTCCAAATCAGTGACAGATGTGACAGACTCAGGTGAGTCAACATGCTTCCTCTTACAAAGTCTTTTCCAAGGAATCTCTCCAGTGGGATAATCTGGGGAGGTCTAGGAAGAGGGGACACCTCCAATAGGGGCTGCTTGAGTCTGGTTCCCTATGCTGAGGGGGTGGTGGGGGGAGAAGAGGTTGCTGCCAGCCACTGGTGGGACATTGGGTCCAAAGGCAGGGCTTTTGCACTGGACAAAGCTTTCTCTGTTGCTTTGAAGGCCTTTCCTCCCCGCTCAGAAGATGACCTCCATTCTGAGGAGATGGAAGGTTGGCTCCATGCAGGAGGGACTGGCTCTGAAGCATATGTGGGAACAGAGCTGAGTTGAGCCAAGGCACCGAGAGGGAGGGTCAGTTCCAAAGAAAACCCAGGGTGACTATCCCCCTCGGAGTCGACTCTAGAGTGTCGGCTCCCAGATCCCTCAGCTCCAGACTGAGCCACTGAGGATAGAGTTATCAGTTCCGAGGAAGCAGGGAGAATTCTTGGAATCAAAGGATCCAACATCGAAGAACCCGAAGTGTTTGGCTCCGAGAGCGAAGCAGTCAGAGGAGGAGCAGTGGATTGTAAATGGGGCAGCTGTGAAGCCTTTGGGTTTGGAGGGGCCAGTTTTCTTGCCAGAGCCAGGTTAGAGAGCAACCTCTTCACCACCCACTCAATGTCCTTATCTGAAAGTGTCCTGGAGGACCGAGTGGAGACAGAAGGAGATCTCCTCCTCTCTAATATAGGAGACCTCAAAGCAGGTGAGACAAGGTCGATATCTGGTAATTGTCTCGGTACCGAAGGTTGCCTTGGCACTGAAGAGACCAACGGCACCAATACAGAAGAAGCGGAACCGGAGCCAGAACTCGCTTTGGACTTTTTAGATGGCTCCGAAGCTGGAGCCGAAGATTTTCTTTTAGCAGTCTTGGGAGCTGTCTGACCAAGTTCCAGCTGTTCCTGGAAGGAACTGGTCATGAGACCCTTATCTATTAACTTGCGTTTCCTCTCATTAAGAACCCTAGCACTGAAGGCATGGCAAAAAGTACAGGGTTCTTGTAACTGGGCTTTGCCTAAGCAGTACACACAGCTAGTGTGACTGTCAGTCAGTGACATCTTCTGTGAACATTTATCACATTTTTTGAACCCCGAGAGGTGGTGTTCCTTGTGTTCTCTGTCTTTTTCCTTAGACATGCTAACAAGAACAAAGCTAACAAATCTATCAAAACACAAAAACAACAATGCTAACTATAATAACAATACTAACTAACAATCAGTAAAGTTATGAAGAGTAGAACTATTCTTTTTCTTTTTTTTTTTTTTTTTTTGTTTTGTTTTGTTTTGAAAGAAGTAACACTCAGGGAGGAAAGGCCTTCTAATTTAAATGGGCAACTACAGTCCTCTAACTAAAACAGGCCATGCAGTCCTATGGGGGATAGGGGCCAAACACTCAATACAATCACACAAGAAAAGGCTAATAGCTATAAAGAGTAAAAGATGAAGAAAAATTGGTAAAAATACATGATTTATCAAAAAATCTTTTACTTAGCCAACGAGCCATAAGGAGACAACCTTAAAGCTTTCATGGCAAATGAGAGCTAGGGAATTGCCGTGAGGCACCATAGGATAGGGGTTAGCCTCAAGCCAGTAAAAGCTCTCGAGCTTTAGTATCGGGCGAGTCGGAGCCGAATATCGGCTCCGAACCCATCCAGCAAGAATTACGGCGAGATAGGACTACTTAACATTACAAGTTTATTAGCTGAGTACTTTTGTTTATACAGTAGGACTTCATCTGAACTACTAAAATTAAGGCCAATGTGATTTTGCATCTTGAATGTATGGAAATTTAGATATTTTATGTGTTGTATATATTTAAGTTTTAGGTATCTTGGGAGCACTGTCAGTCTTTACAATACATGCCATTCACATACTTTTTTAGACTGGATCTGTGCTATTGGTTTTAGGCAACTGATATTTCTAAAAGGATGTGATGTAATTTTGAGTACATGGGTTAATGTTATGACTGTCTTAGTTGTATTAGTTCTGATAAAGTCCAGGTGAATGGATGAAAGTGCAAAAGTCATAAAATTGCACATTTCACAGGATATCGTGTGAGTTTTTATATTTGCCTCCCTTCCCCACCTTGAAAAAAGGTAGCCACTTTTTGTGAATCCCTGCCCAGTGTTAAATTGGGATGAAAATTAAGGGACAAATGGCTACAATTATATATTTCAAGTTGCTGCTGTCATATGTATATACATCATGCTTACTCACGTGTTCCAGCAAAAGATAGCCACTTTCTGTGCCCCTCTGATGACAGATGTAGACAAAACTGAAAAGAAATAGAATATATTTGCTATTATATATATATATATATATATATATATATATATATATTTATTTATATATATATATATATATATATATATATATACATACACACACACACATAAATGTATATAGATATGTATATATATATATATATATATATATATATATATATATATATATATAGATTAGCTATAGATATAGATAGATATAGATATAGACATATACCCTCCCACCAAAACATATCCACCTATATATGCATTTGATGTTTGATTGTGAGGAAAAAATACAGTAATATTTCTAAGTTGTAACTTTTAGACAGTGCACTGCTTCTGTACAGACTTAATGACCCTCAGTGCAACCCTGTGGAGTTTGTGAGGAAAGCTACAGAAATAATGACCACACTGTCCCCAGCCTAACATAAGATAGTGGCCTCTGAGATTTGGAAGGATAGTTAAAGGAATAATGACACCATCCCCAGCTCCCCACAAAAGCTACAACAACCTTCTTTGTATACCTCATAACAGGACTGGTTTTAGTCCAGCTAGGTTCAAGGCAGACACCACTACTAAGCCCAAGTCAAAATCCACTTCTAAAGCCGTGGTGTGTGTGTGTGTGTGTGGGGGGGGGGGTCCATCTGCCTCTTCCCCCCAGAAACTCTGAAGGTCTGGGTATTCTGCAATGTATTCTATCCCTTTTTTGAGAAATGACTGTTTAAACTGGGTAAGTAACAAAAAGATCTGTTACTTTCACAAATACAATGCTCACAAACAGTTCTAGCCACTTCTCTGTACAATTCAGATGTTGGATTATGATAAAAGAAGACAGCCATTTAATACATTTCACCTCTGTTCCAGGCAAATAATTGCCACACATTAAAGTATTCCAACTTGCTTCACATAAATCACATTAGTCCTGCAAAGCCAGAATAATAAGCAAACAGAAGGCAGTATTTCATTTTCCCCCAAAGACAGATCCATCAGTTATATCTACTCTTTCTAAATAGTCCATCTAATTTCTCACAAATGCACAGTAGTCCTGCAAAGCCAGATAGTAACTGCTTAAACTGTGCAAATGACACGAGTTTCAGTTACTTCAGTCACTCATCCAGCCAACCCCAACCCAGTGCAGTTACAGCCGTGAGAATTACAGATAGTCAGTAATACTAGACATTGCAAGCTTCATACTTATTTTTCAGAAAATGCTAATTATTTTCATCTTTATGGAAAATATCTGGTTAAACACTACCAGCGACATTGTAAAAAAAAAATACTTACCATTGCCTTTGTCATCTTCACATCACACCATTCCTCTAAACTGTCCAGAATTCTGCAGCATGTCCCTGATTTGTCTCACAAACTTTTGATTTTCTGGTAAAATACAGATTTCAGTCAATCAGTAATGTCAGAATGCATCATGTTGATGCAAATTCTCCTGACTAGAATCAAGACTATGTAGCACAGCTTTGTGGCTGCATTTGAACATTGTGTGAGGTCTCTGCTCCGTGACCTCAAAACAATGTTCAAGTTTAAACTGACGTGACAATTTGGAGCAGGTACCTTGTTTTACTGATTTATTTTTTAGAGCAAAGAAATAACTTACTTCATTGTTCTAAAAAAATAAATTAATAAATATGTAAAGAGCACCCCTGGAAGTTCCTCACCCTAGGTAACTGAAACAATGTTTGCAGAGAGACAGATAGTTGGGACGAAGGTAGAAATGAGGGCATTCCTAGACTTGGAAAAAGTGTATGATGAGGTCCCAAGAAAGCTGATTTTGGTAGTACTGCATGTGGTTTGAAGTCTCAGAAACACTGGTAGAATTAATGAAGACTATGTACAAGGACCCAATGACTCAAGTACGAACAGTGTTCAGTCTCACAGAAGGGCTCCCAGAGTGAGTGGGTGTGCACCAGGTTTCAGACCTAAACTCACTGCTGTTCATACTGGTGATGGCCTACATTAGCAAACAAGTTGAAGGGGACAGATCAACAAAGTTGCTGTATGCAGATGATGTGGCATTACAGGCAGACTCTGTGGAAGAACTTCATTCAGCAAAGGATAAGGGAATGCAAAACTGAAGGTTGTCTGCACAAACACTATGAACACCACACCTCTAACACCACCTGCATCTGTACAACACACTCCTACATATTTGGGGGTTCTCAACAAAAACATACCTAAACAAAAGAAACCTTAGAAGCAAAATCACACATGCACATCACAACCCACAGTACCAAGCAGCACACATAGTACACCCATCTGTGTCTCACAGCCTCTAAGGCCCAGCCACAGACCCAACATACTAGTCATAGGAGACTCTATCATGAGACTGTTATGACTCTGTCATAGTCCATGTTGGTGTGAATGACATGAGATGTACCTCTCGGGACTATATGAAGAGAGACATGATTGAGCTTGCTGAATATGTGTCCCAGGCAGATATATCCCTAGCCTTAAGCAGCATCCTACCATCACCCAGAATGATGCCTCAATACAATCAGAAAATGATAGACTTTAACAATTGGCTTAGTTTCTGCTGTCATTCCAATGGAATCCAGTACCTGACTGCCTGAGAGGACATGATTGACAGACCATAATGCTTTGCCAGAGATGGCCTTCATCTGTCTTCCCTGGGCTTCAGGCTTCTGGCAAAGGCTCTTGCCTCCCCAATCGTGCCTTTTTTATGCAAAGTTATGAGCACAAAATTACCAACATGAAAAATTCTTCTAAATGAAATTTAAAGGTCATGCTGCTAAACACTAGGAATGTTAGCATGAAACTGTACTCGTTGCAAGCATTCCTTGCCCTGAAGGATGTTGACATTTGTGCAGTCACTGAAATCTGGTTCAAAGCTGTGGAGAGCACCCAGCATTACCAGGTTACTCATCCTACCATACTTTCAGACCCTAAATTGAGTGCTACAAAGGCAAAGGAAGTTTAGTTTCAATATTTATCAAAGACATATACACCTCCAGGCTGGTCAAATTGTATGACATACAGAAGACACTCCAAGTGCAGTTAACAGTTGACAAAACACCTATTCAAATCATAGCTAGCTATAGACCCCAAACCATGACTCAGGACACCCACTCCACCTAGCTGGACTTGCTTGAATCCATCAAGATTAAACCCTCTACCCTGATATGACTTTAACTGCCCAACCATAGAGTGGAAGACCTGTTCTAGCCCAAACATGAATGCCCAGAGATTCCTCAACTTTGTCATGAGAGGTGAAAATATCCTGGACCTGGTCCTAACCAATATGAGTAGCCACTGTAGCACCCCTACAGTGTCAGCCTCCTTGGTAAGATCAGACCATAAAGCAATCACTTTTGAAGTCACCATCTCCCCTAAATACCGCCCACCCCCCCCCCCATCAGGGTCAAACAAAAAACATTTTCCAAAGCTGACTACAATCTCCTCAGAGCAGGTATAAGCAGCTTCACAGCCACCATCCCTTCAGTTGGAACTTGCACTAATGTCCAAGCCTACACCAAAAAATGATATGAGCACCTACATAGCTGTATGGACTCAGCAATACCTGACAGGACCAAATCATCTTATCTCAAGGAAGAGTAAACCTATCTGGTGGACAGCAGCAATAAACAAACTCTATAATAAAAGGAAAAATGCTTTCCAGGACTAAGAAGGAGCAGGTACCAAGTTGGAAGCAATCTCTCCTTTGAACAAGCAAATAAGGTCACTGGTGAAATCCTCTAAGGCTAACTTCGAGTAAAAAATTGGCCACATCCACTAAGGATAATCACGCCTTCTTCACATATGTCCGCAATTTCAAAGGTAACACCTAAATCTGTTCTGAACTGGTGGTCAATAATAGCACATACACAAATGCCATACATATAGCCAACCTACTTGCAGACAAGTTCAGTGAAAACTTCACCCACCCCCTGTTCCCCCATCAGTAAACCAGGACATCCCCAGCACCTGCCCCCCTCCCCTCATCATAAGGAGCAGGTCTTTAATGCCCTCTCAAAGACAAAAAATACATTCTCCATGGGACCCAATAACATCCCTGGCTGTATCCCACATGAACTCAGGCATGAGCTCTCAGCTCTGTTAGGCATCCATTTCAACCAAAGCCTGAGCACCAACATTCATCCTAGCTAAAAGGAGGACAGCCATCTTTCTACACAAAGGTGGAGCATCCACTAGTCCAGGCAATTATAGGCCCATCAGCCTAACTAGCCTGATCTGCAAGGCCATGGAATGCATTATTATGGACCTTATAAACAAGGACATTGGCAACCATAAACGCTTGACCCCACACAGTTTGGTTTTGTCAAAGGGAGATCATGCCTGTTAAACTTGGTTGACTTCTTTGAAACAATCACCAAAGCCATGAATGACAGAAAGACGGCGTACACCACCTACCTTGACCTAGCCAAAGTCTTTGACACTATTCCACACTCGAGCAAAGACGGCACACACCACCTACCTTGACCTAGCCAAAGCCTTCAACACTATTCCACACTCGGGCATAATAGATAAACTCTCCCAGCTAGGCATCAACCCATATGTTACCAGATGGGCAGCTAACTGGCTCACTGATAGAACTCACTCAGTCAAAATAGGGGAAGCCACCTCTAGTATTAGACTTGTAACGAGCAGTGTACCCCAATGATTAGTCTTGGGGCCTCTACTGTTTGGGATATACTTTCCTGAGTTGCAAGCCAAAACCAGTGGTCTGTAACTGACCAGGTTTGCAGAGAACTGCAACCTGGACACTGTCTTAAATTCCCCTAGTAATGTGAACATCCTCTAAGAGAGCCTTACCCAAACTGACTGGTTCCAGAAGCATGGCCTCAAACTGAATGCCAAGAAATGCATCATTATCCCATTTGGGGAAAATGCCATCCCCACTAGTTATCACATTAATAACAATGTACTAAGCACGTAATCAGTCATGAGGGACTTGGGCACCCATGTTGCTAGCAACTTGACTTTTGACCACCACATTGCCTCTGTTGTACAGAAGGCTTTTTACATGGCCCACCTCAAAAATAAGGATATTTCATCCAGGAACAAGGAAGTCATAACATCCCTGTACTCCTCCTTTATAATACCCATTATTGAGTACAATGCCCCCTTCAGTATGTACCTTGTCAAGCACATGCAGCAGCTGGGGAGACCACAGAGGTTCCTAACCAGCAAAATCCAGGATCTCAAATGCCTCTCCTATACAGATAGGCTAAAAGCCCTGTCCTTCTACTCAGTCTCATACAGGCTGCTCAGAGGTGACCTGTGTCTGGCATATAAGGCCATCTCAGACTCAGCTTTGATGGAGTTACTGCATATCTGTAAGTCAAACTCCACTCACACAATCCACACGCAAGGCCTTAACCTGGTCTGTGACATTAATAGAACTTGTTGGTGGGATATATTTGTGTCCCAAAGACTCCCCCATCTGTTGAATAGACTCCCTCTCCATTTCAAGCAGAGTACCTCTCTAGCCCTCTTTAAAAGGAAGTTGAATGACTGAATGGGAAACAGAAAATACACCCCTGGGATCCCACCTGTGTCCCTGCTTGACAGGGGAAACAGGCACTGACTTTGAGGGAACATGAGCAATATTCTTGGCTAGGCTTATAAGGGCCTCCGGGCCAATAGCCTACTATGAACCTATGAACCTATAAAGGCACATGGGTTGAAACTAAGTACAGATAAGATAGTGGTAATGGAAGCCAACTGGGGAAATCAGAAGAAGCTGAGAATTGAGATAGAAGGGAAAATGGTGGAACAGGTTAACAGCTTTAAGTATCTGGGATGGGGTGGTTGAGGAGAATGGAAGTCTGAAGAGGTCAAAGCTAAAATCTGAGGGGCTGCAACCAACTAGCATAGTGTCAGGTGTAGTGTATGACAAAAGAATGCCAAAGAAGCTGAAAAGTAAGGTGTGCAAAACAGTGGTGTGACCGTACTACTGTATGGCACAGAAATCTGGGCAGTAAAGGCAGAGCAGACGAGAAAGCTACAGGTGATAGAAATGAAGAGCCTGAGAAGGGTGGTAGGATGCACACTGTGGGACAGATGAAGAAATGAGGACATAAGAGCAGAAGCCAAAGTAGTTCCAATTGCAGAAAAGATCAAAGAGAACAGATTACAGTGATTCAGGCACATGTGCAGAAAAGCAGAAGACAATCTGGTGAAGAAGACTTGGGACAGACAGGAAGAAGGTAAGAGGAAATGAGAGCATCCAGCAAAGAGGTGGATGGACTGTGTGATATAAGATCTGTGACAGTCAGGCATGAGTGTAAAAGAAGGCAGGAGTGTGGCACTGAATTGAGAGAGATGGCGACAGTTAACATGACATCCCGACCCCATGTAGAAAATGGGAAGAAGGGGGTTGATGATGATGATGATGGCGGTGATGATGATGAAAGATGCATAGAGACACAGTTGGGTTGGATTGCATGGCTAGCCTTCAAAAGGCCCTGGTGGCTGTTAGCCTAGTATATAACTATGAACCAACAAAATGGCATGCTCTTTCTACTTCATCGATTTGCTGGAATTAACACATTTTGGACTGAAATGCAGTGAGCCTTAAAAGACAAATCTACAAAGAATACTTTGGCATTCTTAGTAAGGAGAATAAAGCACAGCCATGAGTGTCATTGTAAAGCAATGTAAGATCCTGCTACCCTGACTGACCCATCTGTCACATCATAGGCCGACCACACTTTCATATCTCCAACTGCAGTAGTAGTGGAATCATGCATTTTCATCATCGTTTGAGATTTCCATAAAGATTTTCCTTTATAAGTTTCTGTAGTTAAATCCAGTAGTCCTCCTAGAAATACAGCATCTGAGCTAGCTCTAATGGACCACAAACATTTGCTTTCTCAACCTGTCCAGAGCCTGTGGTTCTCTGTCTAGAGGGAATACAGTGGGAGACTGAAGTGATTCTTCTTTAATGCCACTACAAAAGAGCCTCTTCCAGCTTGGCTGTCACTGCATATACTTACTAATCCCTGGTGGATGGACTAGCTGGTCTGCTTTCCTTGGGACTAATGTCAGGATGATCCTGTTAAATAATGGACAGTATCTTTGAATACAGCTAGTGGGCCCCACCCAAAAAGACAGTTCCTCTGCTCTGCAGTGTTTTTGGAATCTCCTCTGCAGGGAACTTGTGGCATCAGTGTGGCATCCTCCCTTTCCTACATCAGTTTTAAAGTTTCCCCAAACATAGGTCATCTAAGGTAGAAGGGGGATCTGTCTCCTCTTCCTCATCAATATCCATTAAAATATGATCATACTCCTGATGAGGTTCAAGAATATTGTTTCCCTGAAGAATGTTGTTTAATCTTTTCATTTCTAGAGTCAGAAGAAATAGGGTGTGTTTCTGAAGCAAGGGGGGAAGGATAGACCACCAACTAGGACAGGAAGGGGAACCTGTCAAGAGTGACAGTATCTAACAAATGCAGGTGAAGAGAGAATGGAAGTATGCTCCACAGGTGCCCCCACAGTGAAGAAGGGTAGGATAGAGGAGGACCATTCAGATCCTTTATTGAGGTTCTATCAGTATTAAGGGATTCTGATCTGGAATCAGCCATTTTCTGTTTAAGTTTCTTGAACCTCTCAGAAGAAGTGCAAGGACGTTTATGTCTTTTTCTTTGTGATGTTTAGACTTATTGCATGTGAGATAGAATATGAAACTGTATGCCCCAACTCAAGACTGTGATGTTTCTCTGCCATAATAAAGTGCACCAGAATCTTCATGTGGCCCTGTTTAGTGACACCATTGAACTCTTGCAGAGTAGTGTATTAAATATGGTCCAGATATACATATATATATATATATATATATATATATATATATATATATATATATATATATATTTATATATGACATTTAATGCCTATTTGTCTGAAAGTGGCATATACTTGCTACAATGACATTTAATGTTTTACATCATAAAGCCTGAGGAAGTCCCACTCGGCTTCACAAAGCTGATTGTCTCCCTGGGTCTCCCTGGGTCACTTTGAATAGCTGATACAAATAAATCTTTATTTTCAAAGCTAAATTAACTAATTCAAGGCAGGATTTGTGGCATTAGTGTGCAAAGTTGTCATATATGAGTTTGGAGGAAAGGATGAGTGGCGACAGGTCAAAAGGTGCATTCCAATGCAAACAAAAAATGCCAACAAAAAGAAGCAAATCTAACACAATATATAATAAGTTAGGAAGATGTTGGAAAAGATACAACATGACTTATGGCATTTGACAGGACTATTTGCTGGTTATGTTAGATTTACGGATGCAACTGGAATTGATGATGCTGAGTTCCTGCAAGATCAAGTCACCATGATGCTGGTTAAGTCAGCAAGTTGGTGAGATATGTTGAAAGAAAAAAAAAGAAAACATATCAGGTAGAGTATATGGAACAATGGATAGTTATGATATAGATTAAAGTACAGACAAAAAATATAAGATTGATTGGAGAGCAGGAAAGAGAAGAATATATGGATATAATGGTTTTATGTGAAAAAATATGAATTATTGGGCTGGCTTTATAAAAACAATAAGGATTAAAAAAGTGTTGCAGTTGCCACTGAAACTAGGAGACATAGATATCAAAGAGTTATTTTGATTTAGTGTTTTGTTACAGAAAACAAGCTAGTTTTGTGGAAATTGTGGCAATCAGAAAGACAGTTTACAGTTGATGTCAAAAGTGTGTATGTTAAGCGTGACTATTCAGAAGCAACACTTCAGTAATGAATGCAATTTATGGAGGCAATTGAGAATGTTAGAGATGTAAACTGAAGTACAGACCTTCTTTTCATGTAATAATGAAAGTTTACTGGACTGGTGGTCTGCTATCTTTTACATCTGAAAAGATGTGATGGCTAAGATAAAATAATTTCCTTTGTACACGTCTTTTGAAGAAACTGCTATGGGATATGTTGGGACCTATAAGCTGGGGACAAGAGAAGTTCAGCAGAAGTAGCAAATGAATGAGATGAGCAAGAATATTCAAGTGGAAAAATATTTTTATTCTCCCACTGGTGCATGATAGTTTAATAGAATAACTTTCTACTTGAGATGATGTGATGTTATTATTTATGACAGATGGTATATGGGGATTGAAACATAGACCACTTCTGTCTAGAGAATTAAGGATTAGATGACAGAGGCATTTGTTAGACTCAACATTTTGGGTTCTATGGAAATATGTACTATGCTTAGCAAAATGTCATTGTAAAAGAAACCTAGCTGAACAGATGGGGCCCATAAAATGTTTCCAACAATATGAATAAAGAGGTGAAAGTGTCTAAAAAAGTACAGTTGTGTACACTTACCATAAATGTAGATGTTCGGGTGTATTCACTGTTGCAGTCATCACATTTGGGTTATCTGTTTGCAGTAGCCCTCAGTCGGCCTGATTATCAAAGTCTTGGGTCCTCCGTCGGTTGCTGTCTCATCTTCCGTGACGTCAGGTAGTCAGAGGTATAAAGCATGCAGCTGGCACCATTACATCAGTTTTTCTTGCCCCAGATGTCAGGTGCCCCCCTTAATGGAAAACAACTATACATATATATATATATATATATATATGTGTATACATATATATATATATAGAGAGAGAGAGAGAGAGATACAAGGTTATACTTCCAACAAAAAAAGAAAATACACCAAAAAGCTTTTAAGTATAGTAAAGGAGAGTAGAGGTATAGCCAAAAAAGGTAAGGGGGCTGGAGGGCGGGTAACCAGGACTGCAACAGTGAATATACTCGAACATCTACATTTATGGTAAGTGTACACAACTGTACTATGTTCTTCGTGTTTCACTGTTGCAGTCATCACATTTGGGTAGATTCCCAAAGCTAAGGATGGGAGGAGGAATTTAGCTAGCATTAGGACCAACTATAAGGCCCTGCAAGACTGCAGTGGCAAAGCCAACTCTGGATTTAGAGAAAATTGGCAAATGGTAATGCTTGGTGAAAGTATGTACAGAACTCCAGGTAGCAGCTTCTAGGATGTCTCTGGTAGGGACACCTCTGAGAAAGGCTGTAGAGGTAGATGCAGCCCTGGTTGAATGGGGTCTAATCCCCTGTGGGATAGATTTTCCATGGTGCTTATAGCAGAAATGAATGCAATGGCCTATCCATTTAGAAATGGGTTTGCTTTGAAATAGCCTTCTCCTCTGCTCCTGCAGCAAATGCCACCAGCAGTTGTTCAGATTTCCTTTGAGGTTTAGTCCTGTCCAAGTAAAATCTAAGTTGTCTGTGCACATCTAAGGAGTGCAGTATCCATTCCCCTTTGTTTTGTGCATTAGAAAAGAAGGTTGGCAAATGAATGGACTGATTAAGAGCCACACTGGATACCACCTTGGGCATGAAAGAGGGATTGGTCCTGAGGGACACCCTGTCCGCATAAAAGATGATGAAAGGACTCCATTGCCATAAGGGCCTGTAATTCAGATACCCTTCTTGCTAAAGTGATTGCTAAAAGGAAAGCTGTTTTCCAAGAAAGGAATTTTAACTCTGCAGTTTCAGCTCACTCAAAAGAAGGAAGAGTGAGTTTTTCCAATACAAAATTAAGTTCCCAGGCTTGAGTTGGGGCTCTCCTGGGTGGTCTTATGTCTTTGGCCCCTCTGAGGAACTGCTTGAGCAGTGGGTGAGAAAAGAGGGGTGGTTCTGTGTTGTAATGAGCTGAAATGGCTGAGGCGTGAATTTTGATGGAGGAAAAGGAAAGGCCCTTGTGAAGCATCTCAGTTAAGTATTGAAGAATCTCAGGTAAATTGGGCGCTGCTGGGCCATCCCTTTAGTTTGGTTGCAGGCACAGAATTGTTTCCATTTTTCAGCATAAGATTTTCTAGTACTAGGCCTCCTTGCCTAAAATGACATCCAGCACTTGTTTACTGAGGGATGGTAATGGAGAGATTAGGTAATTAGCCAGGCTGCCAGGTTCAGGGTTTGAAGCTGGGGGTGCAGAATCTGGCTCTCCTGCTGAGACAGCAGGGTAGGGGTCTGAGGTAGGTGCCATGGGGCCTGCTGTGACACACTGCGCAAGACAGGGTACCAGTGTTGGTGTGGCCAGTCTGGTGCAATCAGTATCATCCTTGGTTTGTCCTGTTTGATCTTTAGTAGTACTTTGGAGAGGAGAGGCAGAGGAGGAAAGGCGTAAACTGATAGATTTTTCCAGCTGAAGGACAGAGCATCCACTTTCCAAGCGTGTTTGTGGGGAGTCCTTGTGCAGAAATTGTCCAATTGGTAGTTCTGGGGGGAGGCAAACAGGTCTATATCTGGGATCCCCCATTTGTTGATCAACATGTTGAAAATCTTTGGTTCCAGTTTCCACTCATGTGGTCCATGAGATTTCTGCTTAGTTCGTCTGCCAGTGTATTTAGTTTTTCTGGCAGGACTTGAGCCTGTAGATGCACTTGGTAGCTCAAGGCTGTGTTCCACAGAGCCATGGCTAGTCTGCAGAGGGGGTAAGAATGGGTACCCCCCTGCTTGTTTATGTACCACATAACAGTGGTGTTGTCCGTCTTTACCATTAATTGTCCTGGAAGAATGTGGTCCTTGAAGGCTGTCAGAGCATTCTGTACAGCTAACATTTCTTTTTGATTGATATGCAGGTGCATTTCACTTGGGTTCCATTTGCCCTGAATGCACTTCCCTGCCAGATGAGCCCCCCATGCATAGTCTGATGCATCTGTTGTTAGGGTTTGGGCGGCAGGGGGTAGAGTGAATGGTAGTCCCTTGTTTTGGTGGCAGGCCTCTGCCCACCAAAGGAATTCTAACTGTAGGCAAGGTATGATAGGAATCATTGCTTCTAGATCCTGAGAGTGTTGACACCATAGGCTTTTTAGATACCATTGTAGTGTCCTCATATGCAGTCTTGCATATGGAATCAGTAGAATGCACGAGGCCATGACCCCCAAGACTTGCAGTATTTGCCTTGCAGACAGCAGGGTTTTTGTGGCCACTTGTTTGAAGTAAGTTGCCAAATTAATTTTTTCTCTGGCATGAGGAAAGCCATCTGGGAAGTTGTGTTCAAGCTTGCTCCCAGGAATATAATTTGTTGACAGGGTACCAGATGTGATTTCTTTTCATTTAAGGTGTACCCCAGACAAGTTAAAACCTTTTGTACAAATGCTAGATGATTCAGAAGTATGTACTGGCTTTCTGCCTGATTAAGACAATTGTCTGGGTATGGGTATATTTGAATATTTCTTTGCCTGCAAAATGCAATGACTGGAGCTAGGTACTTTGTGTATACCCTGGGAGCAGTAGATAAGCCAAAGGGCAATGCAGAGAACTGCATGCAGCCTGTTTTGAAGCATAGGTATTTTCTGCAAGATTCTGGTCAATTTTTCTAGCGGCACCTCACTATCGGTCCTGTCTGTGCATTCAGGTAGCCATCGGAATCCTAAGTGCATGTCATCATTTATGTATTTCAATACTCGGTGACTTGCCAGAAAAGCACATTTTTCAGAAACACGCCAAAAATTATGAGGCAAAAATCTGAACAGTCTAGTAGTACTCATACATTCCCTTATTTTTTTACATCTCTCGCTCATGTTTTTTCTTTTCTTTTGGGGACATTATTTCTTCACCCTCACCGTCGACTGGTATTGCAGAACGACGATTGGTCGAAGGCACGAAGCCATGCACACGATTGGCTGAGAAGATTGGGAGGGTGGCCTAATGGTTAAGGTGTTTGCCTTACAAACACAAGGTGCAGGGTTTGAGTCTCACAAGGGATAATTGGCTAGGCTTAAAATGGCTCGCAAGGGCAGTTAGCCCAGTACTAATCTATTCCCTGATTGGGATGTGCAGGTAGGCTTCCTTTAAATCCAGTGTTGCCAACCAGGCATCTTTGCCTATCATGGGAAGCAACTGGTGAAGAGGTAGCATCTTGAATTTTGGAATCACCAAAAAGGTGTTTAGGATAAACCGGTCCAGGATAGGACGCCATGAGTTCTTTTCTGGATACCAGGAAAAGTCTTGAGTAGAAACCTTGTCTCTTTTCCTCTTCTGGTACAGTCTGAATAGCCTTTAATCTTAAGAGAGAGTATTTGCTTTTGATGCTCTGCCCACTGATTTGGGGGTAGATGTGGCCAACTGTTTGGGGCTGGTAACATGTGGAAGTGAAATCTGTATCCTTGGGAAACTATGATTATAACCCATTTGTCCTGGGTTCTGAGTTCCCAGTTTTTTGCTTGCAGAGCAATCTTTCTCCCTAAAGGAGCAGTCAGTTGAGAAGTGCTTGGAAGGTTTGAAGTTAAGTCATTGAGACAGCTTACCATAGGGGGGGATTCTTACTACTCCCTGATTTGGAAGTGAGAGCCCCCCACTGCTTAGTCCTGTGCGTACCCTGGGACTGAAGCCTGGGTGTTCTGCTGGTTCTGGGTTTGAACTGAGAAGGCCTGGAAGAGGCAAGAAAGGACCAATTTTTTGAGGGCCAATAAATCTAGGAGGCTGCACTTGTAAGAAATCTTTAACAGTTTGCATAGATTTAGCTTTTTCCTCCATCTTTTTAATAACTTCTTCTGCTTTGTCGCCAAACAGGTGGTCCTGATTTAAGAGGGCATCCAGCAATTTAGTTTTAACATGATCTGGCAAAGATTGCTCCTTAAGCCAAGCATGCCTTTTAAGTACAGACCCGGTGACAGCAGCCCTGCAAGATGTCTCTAGTGAATCAAAACCACATTGTAAAGTATGTTTTCCAACCTATTCAGCAGAATGCATTAAATCCTGTAAATCCTTATTTTCAGCACAATCAGGAATGGACATCATTTTCTGTTTAAGCAATCCAATAATATGCTGCTGATACTTTAACATATGAAACTGGCAATTTAAGGCCCTGATGGCCAAGGTTGGAGAGGTGTATACCTTCTTACCCCATCTATCCAGGGCCCTGGAATCTCTATCAGAGGGGGTAGGATTTTTGGCAGTAGTAGCCTTAATGCCCTTGGGTCCCTGTGAAATGGTCTCAGAATCCGCAGTAGGATTTTTAAAGAGGAACTTGTGAGAATCAGGAACCCTGTAATATCTATTAGGTTTTCTGGGAGCAGGAGGTAGAGAGTCAGGGACCAAGCTAGATTCCGAAAAGGCATCGTCAACAATGTCCAGCACAGGAGGGATAGCTAAAGGCCTGTGTTGGGGCAGGAGTAAGAAGTCTCTAAGCCTCTTTTTAGAATCAGAGTAATCCTGGCTATCCCAGTGAAAATGCTCCCTAAGAGTTTCACCAAAAGAGAAATCCTCTGGGGGAGAAGCAGAGGGTATAGAGTCCTCTGCATCAGAATCCTCATAGGTAGATAAGGGTAAATCCTGGTCATCAGAGGAGACAGAAATTTCAGAATCCTGGTCAGGAGTATCATAAGCAAATTCAGTCCTAGGTCTCTTAGAGGGGGAAGGTTGGCTTCCACTGATTAAAGTAATAAGGTCTTCAGCCATTCTTATCATTTGTTTTTTAGGCATAGAGGCCTGACCATGCGGTCTGGGCATCGGTTTCGTAGCCATGGTTCAAGATTTAGGCCTAGAAGAAGAAGATGGCGTTGGTTTAATATGCAAGTCAATAGGCCGGAATACACCCTCAGAAGCCAATGCCTGCACAGCGGCTCTGGCCCCATCCATGGTAGAGACATCTGCAGGTTCCACAGTTGAAGCATGTTGTGGCATACCGGACTCCGAATGGGTCTCAGGGGCTGTGAAAGCACCTCACTGAGTACCGGAGAACTTGCGACTCTCTTAGGAGAAGCGTCGTCGTCCGCTTTGGACCTAGGCAGTCTGTCTCTGTCTTTATCTGTGCGTTTTTTGGAATGTCAGTAGTCAGGTGGCTTACCAAAGACATATCTGGATAATTGAACCATGTACCGAAATATTTAGAAGCGAAAATGTACCGACGATGAATAGTTCATGGTTTAAATAAGGCACAAAACTGACAGCGAGGTACGTTGTGGTCAGGGCCTAGGCAAGGAATACATTACGAATGAAAATCTTTATGAGGTATTTGCTTTCCACAAGAAATACAATTACTGACTTTTACTGACATTGGTTTAGAGCAATAAAAAGTTTCCCCAACTGAGTACTTAGCTTTAGTTGAAGACTTCAGTTCTGAAACTCGAAAACGAAAATTTCCAGAGTCGGCCGACCAGCACTTGCAAACTGCTTCTGCTTCAGGCACCACATGGCAAGAAAGACTGATGTAATAGCATCGGCTGCATGCTTTATACCCCTGACAACCTGACGTCATGGAAGATGAGACAGCAACTGACACAGGACCCAAGACTTTGATAATCAGGCCGACTGAGGGCTACTGCAAGCAGATAACCCAAATGCAATGACTGCAACAGTGAAACACGAAGAACATCAAGACTTTTGTAAGTTTGCAGTATGCTTATTTATTACATTTGATAAAGAAATCAGTAAAAATTTTATTTCTAATTTACAAGAAGGTAATTTTGTTATGTGTATGAATGAAGATAGATACATAAGGCATGAAACTGTTACAGGTTAGTATGAAGGTTGTAAGCAGTTGTCTTTTTCTGCATAATTGTGTAAATTGATTATTATTGCTAAAATAAAGGGAAATACGGCTAGAATAAATGTATGCCTCTATTGATGAGTTATAGACTAGGTAGTTAGTAATCTTCGTAAAGCATGTGTTATCTACATAATTCTGGTAAGATAGAAATGCTCCATGCACTTGATAGACTTTAATCATAAAACAAATTTGTTTGTTGCAGCGTGGGCCTTGCAGCAGTATATTAGCAGTAAATGTGACTTGGAGGAATTAAAATATACTTTTTTTCAATAGATTGGGCCATAATACATTTGTATAGTATACATAATAATGCTATTAATGAAGATTTACATCTTTAGTTAATCAAGAATAGTCTGAGTGTATTTTGATAACATACAAGTGGGAAATATTTATAATCAGTGGCAGGATACATTACTATATGTGAAAATAAAATAACAGGGGAGCATGTCATGTCATCAGACATAATTTTAACAAACAGAAAAAGAGTGAGTGCTGTTTGCCAAAATTACTTTTGCCGACAGTGGAGTTTGCTTTTCTCAAATGTTGTGCAACCTTGGAGTTGGTATATATAAGTTTGGAGCATGGGGGTTCCCCCACATAGGAGAGTGCAGGGGAGCTTGCCTCCCTATAAAAACAAAATTGCTGAGTTGTTTATCAAAGGTGGTTTCAGTGAACAGTTTCCTTTTTTTTGTGTTTGCCGAAATTATCTTTGATGACTTCACATGATTCCATTACAAGGGTGTGGCATTGTCAGACATTAAAATGAAAGTTAATAGTTTTCCTCCATCTCTCACATGATGGTTAGATAAATGAATATTACAACTTGTGAAGACAGAATGGAGAATGGCTAGAACGAAGGAACATTTTTATTTGATATTGCACAGATTAAACAGTGGGTTAATTCTGAAAGATCTTTGTTGCAATTTACATCTATGGTCTGATAGGAATAGGTCCTAAGTGGAATAAATTGCAAATATGCAATACTACTGATTGATACAGTTTACTGTTATTATTATCATCATTATTATTATTAAGAGCAAAGTAATTAATCAGAATCTATGATATTTTTTCTTCTTACTGTTTTAATATTAAGAAGTTACTCTGTTAATATTACTAGAATTTCTGATGTATTATAATAATTAGACATGCACCCTTTATAATAAGGAAGACAATACATTTTCTTAATTATAAGTTATTAATATTTCTATAGTTTGATACTGGGAAGACTTTAGACTAAATATATCTGGATTGAATTACCATTTTCATAATAGAGTAGGAGGAAATACGTTACAATGTTTGGAATAGTTATTATATGAGCTGAAGATGAATGCATTCTACAAGAATGGTAAAGATAATGGAGATTTTACCTAAACCTCCTTGACTAAGTCTATATAAAACATTTTCAGTCTAAAAAATAAGCAAACTCTCTTAGACCTCTCTGGTGAACACTGGACGGATGTGTGCATTTGAGTTTGCTTAATTTCTTTCTTTCTTTTTTTTTTTTAGTTAAATCAAAAAAAAAAACAAAACACAACAAAAAGATCCATCAGATCCAGCTTCATGCAGGCCCATTTCAATACTAAACCATGATTATAAAGTGTTTATCTCTATAATGGCTAAAAGAATGACAAAAATGATGCTAAAATTGATAGAGATGGACCAATGTGGTTTTGTGGAGGAAAGGCAAACATTTGACAACATTAACAGAACATTGATGATCCAGAGGGAAGGAGAATGTAAGAAAATACTACTGTTGTTGTTGAGTCTTGATGCAGAGACTGCATTTGACAGAGTAAGCTGGGACTTTATGAGCAGGACAATGGAAGCATTTGCATTCTCTTATACAATTAAAAGGTTGATTAGGAGGATATATGAGGGATCGTAGGTGAAAATTAAAGTGGGTGGGGTCTTCTCTGATAATTTCTGCTTGAGCAGAGGAACCAGACAGGGGTATCCTCTTTCCTTTTGTTATTTACATTATATTTAGAACCACTGGCAAAGAAAATAAGAAAATATAAGGATATAATTGGTATGGTAGTCAAGAAAAGCTAGCTCTACTTGCAGATGATATTATTTTATGCTTGACAAAACCTAAAAAGGATGTTACAGTGTTGTGAAACATTTTGAGACAGTTTCAAGTCTTTTTGGGATACAAAATTAAAAAATCTAAAACAAAAGCAATAGCAGTAAATTATGTACCCACACACAAATTGGTTCAGCAATATCCATTTTTATGGGGACATGATAAAATGAAGTCTTTAGCAGTATGGATTAAAATGATTCCAGTGTGGCAGCCAAGGATATGTGGGAAGAGACTAAAGAAAAAAAATAATACAAAAACTGAGAAATTGGAAGCTCTGTTATATGGATATAGATAGTAAGATGCAAGCATTTAAAATGTTTTTTTTTCCTTTAGTCATATACACAAGTCAGGCATATTTTTATCAACCAGAGGAGAAGGTGTGGATTACAATTAATAAACAGCTGAAGGATTTTATCTGGGAGGGGAAGACGGCAAGAGTCAAGTGGGATAAGCTGATTCTTCCAATAGAACAAGGCAGATTGGGATTACTTGATTTGAAGGGGTATTTCAGAGCTACACAGTTAATGCTCCTATACATAGCACAAGCAGAAACCTATAATTCAAAGGGGAAAGGGATGATGATGAAACTGGGGGAAACTCAAGAAACAAGGAGAGATGGGGATTTTGGATGCAGATCTTTAAGGAGAATAATAATAATACAGAATATTATATTCATAAAGTAGCACAAAGTATTCTAAGAACTAAGCCAAAACATGAATGGAAGAAAGAGACTCTGCCAATAGAGATGACTCCAATTATGGATACACACAATAGGTAAAAGGGGCTGGAATTTATTAGAGCAAACTGGCAAAGGAACCAAGGTATTGAGGGAAAATAACTAGAAAGGGAAAGGTAATAGAATGGGAAGATGTCAAGAATGTATTTGGACTGCAGGTTAGAGATTGCCTTCCTTATCAACAATTGATATCAGAGTATAGACAAACAGAAAGAAATGGGGGAAGATTCCTAAACGAAAGACCAGCACTGGTAGAGTTTTAATCTAGAACTGAAGCTGCCATTAAAAAAGGGATAATTACTAGACCATATAAAATATTGTATCATAACTATAAGAACCAATCAGAGGAGGTTAAAAAGGATTGGGAAGAGAGAATGGATAGGAAATTCACAACGAAACAATAGGAGGTATATGTATATCTCCCAAATATGCATCAAAATCTAGAAGATTTTGGATTTTTGCTTGAAAACGTTTACATAGATATTTTTATACCCCAAGTAGACTCCAGAGAATGTTTCTTCAAGTGCACACCAAATGTTGGAGGTGTGCTGGGGAAGAAAGAGGTAATTGTGAACATATTTTCTGGGGGCACAATAAGTTGGCAGACTTTAAAGATTCCCTGCAGACTACTCTGTCAGTGATACTGGGTGAGCAAATTGGCGTAACTAAGGAAATGATTTTTCTGAGCTATGATGCAGAATCAGAACTAGACATAGTAAGGCCTTGCTGAGTCTAATTATGGTGGCTGCCAAAAAAGCAGTAACTAGAAAATGGAAATCAAAGGCTAAATCAACTGTACTAGAAGTAGTGAATATAGTAAAAGAGATAAAACAATTGGAATTGGTATCTTTAAAAAAAGGGTAAGAGCAAATTACATAGGGAAAAATTGGAATAGTGGGAACAGTAGTACATACAGCAGAGGAATGAGGTTTAAAAGAAGGCAATACTTAAATGAGCAATGTAATGTTTGACTGCAAATGATTGGGTAGATTATAAGTGATGTATAATATTTGCAACGAGGATTATGTCATTGTGGTTTGTAATATAAAATGCTTGCAGTTGGGTTTATGTCAATATGGTTTGTTTCATTTATATAAGTGTATGACTGTCTATGTCATAAGTGACAATTTCATAAAGATGTTTCTTGTTTAAAAAAAATATTTCAAAAGAGACAAAAAAATCTCTAAACTGAGGTAAGACGTTTCTCTTCCATCTCATAGGTGTAATTTTCCTTGTTACTGCCATAACTCTCCAGTTTAGGTTGTTGTTTTCTCTCTTCAATTGTAAATACTTTACTGCATATACCTGTCTTGTAATTATGTTTGTTTTTTCATGACAAATATAATTGTTGCTTTTCCTCAGAACTGTCTGAAATTCACCTAATCTAAATGTAGTGTGATGGAGCGTCTCTCCTGGGGGTTCCACTGAATACTGGGATCTGCTCAGTCGGACTTTCCAGGTCAACAAAGACAAATAAATAAAAAAATAGTTGAGATATTAAATAACAACTAGCATCTTATTTAGTTTGAAATTATCAGTCCATAAAGCTTGAGGAAAATAATTTATGTTATTCCAATAAAATGTAAGTAAAAAACAAGTATAAATCATACAACCAATCAGCTTTACATGATTACATACATCTCCCACATTCAATATTTCCATTCACCCCAAATTTTGCTATTTTATTCTGTGTTAAAATACTCTATGTAGAAATTTCCAAATAAAGATACACCAAAATTGAACCAGTGAGGTGTCTGTTACTGATTTTAACAAGTATATTTTATTTGTTTCAGAGAATGAATGAGTCTCTTCAACTGTAACAGTGTTCCAAAATTTATTTAATTTATTGTAAAAAAATAAATAAATAAAGATTCCAACTAATTTAGAAATTATATTTTGGACTAGTGTTATTAACTAAAATCTTCAGTGAGAGTAGTTGTATTCGTTTCAGGGTTTCCTTATACTGAGATTGTGATAAACAAGAATTTGTTTTATGCATGACTTCTTAAACTTTGTAAATGTTTCCAATCTTGAGGATCTAAATTAAATTCTAATAACAGAGTTTGAGTGATCTTTAATGTGATGGAATATACTGGGTTGCACCTTAACCTAACTGTGCATTATTAGCCTTAAAGTCAAAAAGATAAAAGGCTACAACAGACTGGTGGATTTTTTCCATTGAAGGATGTTGTTAATTATGAAACAGCCTTTTCTTTGTTGGTTATTCTGAGTGATGAACTGTACCATTGGATGGACATCATGGACATATAATGGACTGATATGAGGAGTTGATATGGTATCTGCAAGTGTATCTGTCTATCTGATTTGGAAATGATCAAGTATGATAGAGATCTTTAGCAGCATTTCCGAGATATGGTCTTGCAGGGCTTAACTAGAATATATGTTGTCAGTCAATTGTTTTAGACGTCTCAGCTAATTATCAAAGGATATGAAATACATATGGACAAGACATAAAGAAAGAAGTAAGGTAGATAGAAAGGAAAGAATTAATTGAAAACTGAGATAAAGGGAAAGGAATAGCAAGTGGTACATGGAATATTTTTCAGCATTAATTTTCTTGAAACAGTAAGTTTGGCATATCTTGCCTGTATGCTGATTAAAGGTTTTAAAGGAAGTTCATGGAAAGCACTGACTTTACACTAATTATTCAAGACTGTGAGAGAGGATTAAATGGAAGATGATGTCAACAGGAGCATGGTGGGATAGGAATAAGACAGTGATGAGTTGAACAGAATATGGTCAGTCATAATAAGGGAAACTGAAATGGATTAAAAATTTCTATAACTAAGATGCAACTATCTTAACTTTTATGTATATATTTTGATATTAGTAATTGAAGGAAGAACACTTGGAAGTAATCTGGTAGAAAACTAGAGAATTTTAACATGAAGTTCAATCACAACTGTTAAATAGAATATCCCTATCATTGAATGTCAACTACAATATAAAGGTCATGATAATTATAATTGTAAAGAAGTATCACAACTTATAATAGGTGGCATGATCATGTATTGTAAAGCTGAAAGTTGGATATTTATAAAGGATCATAGTAAACTGTTCTGAAATATGTAATTAAATACGGATCATTCCATAACATTTTATCTGTACAGTCTCAAAATGTAAAATGTTGGTTGAAAGATTATTAAATTAACTTAAAAAGGAAAATATTTTAACATCAGCGTTTTGCAATACAGTCAAAGAAATAAATAATTAATTCTTTAAAGTCTTGAATAAGGAAAATCTGTCCAGAAATACCATATTTTACTTTTTTTTCTTTTTTTTTTTTTTGATAACAGCAGGCTGGGCCCATTAAATGTGCCCCTGGTGGAAAAGCATTGCAGCCTTTTAGTTGGGTGAAGCATTACATTTATAAGGTGAGCAGTCGTTGAAAGTCTGGTGTACTTAGAAGTTTAATTGCCTATTGCATCAATCCTTTGTATTCCTGCAGGCTGAACTTTTATATAAACAGATATTGGATCTTCTGTGATGCATAGTGAATCTTTTGTTTCCTTCTTAGACTCTCAGACTGGTCCATTTATTCTGAAACTTGTTCTAATATTATTGACATGCTCCCTGACAAGCAACCCATAACGAATGAACATAGTGCAAAACAAAGGTCAATAACAACAATCATTTGTTCCTGTGATCCATTTAAAAACATTAGCAGTTCCTAACACATAATTCATTTCCATGTGTGAAGCTTCTTAACTTTGTATTTTTAATGAAAGTCTGTTTCTGAGTCCATTGAGCTGTCTTGATTTTACATTCAAATCTGGCAAATAATCATAAGAAACATGGACCTCAACATCTCTGACATAAAATTTTCTGCTAGAGACAAGCCTGAGAAATAATTCTGTGACTGAGCAATAAACATGACAGCATTGTTTATACAGTCATATGTTGATAGGTTAGTAGTAGGCAGCTGGTTTTAAGAGCTTAGCCATCCACCTTTTGGAGTCTATCTGGTAGATTTACCTCCCTTCTTGATGATGGCCATACTGCTAATCTCAGGTGTAAATCTATCCAGTCATCAAGACTTAACTTGAAGAAGGCCAAAGTGTTACGCCATTAAATATGGAAGGGAAGTTTGTTCCAAAAATAGGGAATCTTTTGGATAAAGAGTTAATTACCCAAAGGATTCCCTACCTATAGAACAAGCTTCCTGTATATATTAAACAGTTCCTCTGTGAAGTCTTATTTATGTTGTAATGCAAGTTGAGAAGTTTGTATCAAATGTTCTTAACATAGCCAGTGTTTCTGAGTTGAATGTTCAATACAACAATGTTATAGCCCCAAAAGCAAGACAAATATCTCAATGCAGAAGTATTCAAGTCTAAATAGCTAGAATTAGAGGGTGTGTAGTCAAATGGCACAGAATGTCAGGTGTAGTATATGACAGAAGAATGCCAAAGCATCTGAAAAGTAAGGTGTGCAAAACAGTGGTGCAACCAGTCCTACTGTATGGTTTGGACACCTGAGCAGCAAAGACAGAGCAGTTGAGGAAGTCAGAGGTGATGAAGATAAAGTGCCTGAGGTTGGTGGTAGGGTACACAGTATGTGACAGACAAAGAAATACGGATATAAGAAGATAAGCCAAAGTGACTCCTTTTGCAGAGAAGGTCATAGAGAACAGATTAGGGTGGTTTAGGCACTTGTGCAGAAAAACAGTACACAATCTAGTGAAGAAAACTCACCAAAAGCTAGGCCTACTGTATAGGAACAAAAGATTCCTCACACCTAAGTCCTGAATCTCACTTGTTCAGGCTTACCTTCTTCCTAACCTATTCTACAGCTCTCAAATCTTAACTAACTTACAGTCCTCACTACTTTCCAAACTCAAAACCACCTACAACAAAGTAGCAAGATTTGCAGCTAATCAGCCTCCAAAATTATACCACTGTCATGCCTTCCAAACACTCAGCTGGCTAGAGTTTCCTAACTAACTCTTATTTCCTCAACTTCTCATTATCAGTTCTATCCTAAGCAAGCCATCTTCCTGCCCTAACTTATCATCTCTTCTCTCCCTATATAACCTTTCTTGATCCCTCAGAAGTTCAGACCAATGTCTCTTACAGATTCAGAAACCTAAAAAAAAAAATCCATTGGACAAAATCTTTACAGCTACTTTCCCGCTCTTTCATAGAACAAGCTCCCCTTGTCCCTCAGAATCATTACCAAGGCCCATGAATTCAAGAAAACTCTTAAACATTGGCAAAATAGCACCTGGTCTTGACACTGCAATCACCCTACTTGAATCCCTTCTCTATCTCCTCCACTACCCTCTCCTCACCTTTCTTCCTACTCCCCACTTTCCTCTAAATATCCTTTCTTTGCTAACTCTCTCAAAGAGACGGTGACAGTCACCTGCCTCTCTCCAAGCTCCTTCACCTCCTCACTTATGGAAATATGCTGTATAAAACTTGCAACTGCTTTATAATTAATATCCTCACAGTCCATTGCTTATAAAACTAAATGCCTTCAAATGTACATTTATCCACTGAGGATAATCCTGTGTTCTTTTTTTCCTTTTCTGACAGCTTTTGTCACTACAAACATCAATACTTACTATTTTTGTCCTGTTGTTTCCTTTGCAGAATTCTCTTATTTGTACTATAATGGTCTTATGCTGGAATACTTTATTGTATAAATTTTTATTGTTTATTTTACTGTGGAGCTTTTCTCCCCGGGCCTCCACTGAAAAAGGGCACTAGCTCAGTCAGACTATCCTGGCCAACAAATGTCATATAAATAAATAAGATTTGGGACAGACAGGAAGAAGCAAGAGGAAACATGGGCATTCAGCAAAGAGAGAGAGAGAGATGGACTGTGTGAGAGAAAGACCTACGACAGTCAAGAATGAGTGTCAAACAAGGCATTGAATAAAGACAGATGGCAACAGTTGACACAACACCCCAACCCCATACAGAAAAATGGGAAAAAGAGGGTTGATGATGATGATTTAAGTCTATATGGGTAACTAAGGTAGCCAAGCCGATTTATTCCATTGGTTAAAAAATGTTGATGTCTTGCAAGTTGACATATGCATACAGAAATGGTGCATTATATTCAGTGACTGACCTAAAATGGAAAAATACAGGGGGACTATGACATCTCCAGATTTATATAATATGTCTTTGACGATTAAATGGTCAATGCAAAAAGATTTCCTTAATATAACTGTTACTTGATGATGACAGAGCAGTTTAACCTTAAGTAGAGTTTCAGTTATGCAATAAGCAGTGGGATCTGCTTGTTTTCAAAATGTGCGTTCAGTCTGACAGCCAGGTTGCAGTCCATTGAATAAGAGAGGAGTTAATATTTAAGCTGCTAGGCTTATCAACAATGCCCACATGGGAATTTGTATTGAATGCTGTAGCAAAGTTGAGATAAGTGTCATGCACTGAATGGACTTCATAAATGGAATCAGTCATACCATCTGAAAATCAACAAACTTAAGCAGGCAAGACCTACACTTGATAAATCCAAACTGACAATGGTCAAGCATTTGTAATTTATCAGTTTTACTGTTAATGAAATTGATGAAGATGCACTCAACTATTTTACTGATAAAACTAGCAGGCTAACAGGACAGTCATTTCCAGGGTTAGTCGTAATGTCACCTTTAAGAAGAGGTACCAAAATTGCTCTTTTCTTTCACTCAGGCACATACTCTTTGGAGAACTACAGATTACAAAGTTTAAACACAATTCAGCAATAAAGTATTTTGTGCTATCAACAACATAGTCTGGTATTTTTCAGGGCCCAGGAAATTGCTATTTTTAAGGTTTTGTAATAGCTTATAGGATCTGGTTCATAGTGATAATGGGAAGAGCACAATTTATAGAGTCAAAGAAGGGAACATAGGTGGTGAGTGGGAGGAGGAATTTTGATTACATTTGTCTCCGATTACATTAGCTATGATTTTGGTATAAAAAATAAGTGGTGCCATTCAGTTCCATCTCAAAGAAGTATTGTGTATTACCTTGAATATTCCAAATATAGTTGAAAACCATCTTGTGGTTATCCTCTGAAGTAATAGCCACCATCAATTCACACGTATTCATAGTTTTCCTAATGGTCAGTATCAGATATCTGCAGACTTGTTTTGAAATTTCCTTCTGGTTGGATTAGAATTTTTTTCATACAAACCATACAGTTGTTCTCATTTTACAAAGATTATTTATCCAAGAATTCCATGACAGGGGTTTGCCTTTGAATTTCCCACACTATGCCAGTCTAATAGGTACAGATTTATCTATACATATGTTGAAGTGGTTGTAAAAATCCTGGGCAAATATATTAGCTGCAGATATTTAGTCAGCAGAAGGAAAGACACCTTTAAATTCCATTAGAAAATATTGGCTTTGGGGTAGTCTATTGATCTAGATGAATTTATGGACTGGCTAGTGTTCTTTTCAAGTGAAAAGGTGACAGTTCTGTGGTCAGATTTGATTAATGAGGGTAGTAAATTAGGAAGATGGCTGCAACATTTATAAGAACAAGGCCTAGTATATCATTTCCACTTGTAAAAGCTTTGACAATTTGAGCCAGAGAGTTAACATTAATGAAATCTAGGAAATCCTGGGCAAATGTATTGTTGGTTGGAAAGGACTACTAGTTGACAGACAGGTAGCTGAATACATTCACAATTAGGATACTAGGATTAATATACATAAAATTCAACCTATCCAGGTATCTAATATAGTCCTCCATTGACACTGAAGAGACCCTATAGTTATTGATGCTATAGTAGTTGTCCTAATTAAATGTGACCCAGATGTCAAAGAGTTTGAAATCAGAAACATGAAGTATCAGGTAATTTAATATGAGGATAGCTAATACCAGATACTCCTATGCAACCCTCAGATTTCCTGAATGAGTGACAGGTGCATTACCCTGATTGTGAGGGATTGTTATCAGGACAATGTAACTACACTTATACAAATGTACTCAGGTTTCAAGATAGCCTCAAATCAGGCAATTGATTGTTAAGAATGCGTGCATTGAGGATATATATCTTAACATAGATTGGACTGCCAGGCTACAATGTCTTGAACTTTGTCTAAAACAAGGCAGTATGGGGAAGGAAAAAAAAGGTCTTTTTTTATTTTTATTTATTTATTTATTTATTTTTTTGGGAGAGGTAGAAAAAAGTTTTAGCTAATATTCAGAAGCCTTGAGGAGGGAGGTAAATGCCATCTCTGGCAAAAGAGGCCACCCTCTAAGTCATTACCTGTTGTGCTGACACACATTGGATCCCTCAGAACATGATGGGTGTTCTCTTTCCTCTTTGTTATTTGTGTTATATTTAGAGCCATTATCAAAAAAAAATAAGGGACTCAGAAATTCAAGGCTGTAATTGATACAGTAATAAAGAAAAGTTGGTTTTATTTGCAGATGATATTATTTTGTAGCCGACAAAACCAGAAGGACATTTTAGTGTTGTGGAACATTTTGAGACAGTTTTATGTCTTTTCAGGATATAAAATTAATGAAGATAACATAAAGGCTATAGCCGTAAATGGGTCTATATCAGTATATCGAAAATGTAATAGTTCGAATCACAAAATATCGAACTGAAATGATCGAACTAATACATTTTCGAATGCTGATATAAAAAAAACAAAAAAAACCTGAAGGGTGTAGGCAGGGGGGCAAGCCGCCCTGCACCCCCACACCCCCCGCTACTTAAATATATCAACTCCGAGACTGCACTACATTGTAGTAAATGAAAATCTCCCCTTACAGAGATTTCGGTTTACCCGTTCGATGTTCTGCACTTTCGGCATTCTCGCGTCGACAGTATCGCATTCAATATTGTCAACATTCGAGATACTGATAGGAACCCGCTGTAAACTATGTACCATACATGAATTAGTTCAACAATACCCATATTTATGGGGCCATGATAAAATGAAGTATTTAAGAGTATGGATTAAAAAGGATTCTGTTAAGAGTAGCTAAGGATATGTGGGAAGAGACTAAACAAAAGATAATACAAACATTGAGAACCTGGAAGCTCTTGTTTATGGATATGGATAACATGATAGAAGTAGTGAAAATATTTTTAGTCCCTTTAGTTTTATAATTAGGTCAGCCATATTTTTATCAAACAAAGGAGAAGTTGAGGACAGTAATTAATAAGGAGTTGCAGGAATTTATCTAGGAGGGGAAGAGGGCAAGTAGGATAAGCTGATTCATCTAATAGAAAAAGGTGGTTTAGAATTATCAGATTTTAAGGGATATTTTGAGCTACATAGTTAAGTCTCATACATAACACAAGCAGAAAGCTATACTTTAAAGTGGAAAGGGATGATGATGGGGGTAATTAAAGAAATAAGGGGAGAGAGATGACTTTTGAATGCAGATTCTTAAAGAGAATAACAACAACCATAGAGGTTATTATACTCATAAAGCAGCAGAAAGTAACTCAATAATGGAAAAAATAGATTTTGCCAATAACGATGACTGCAATTAGGGGTACAAAGAATAGGCAAGAGGGTCTTGAATTTATTGGAGAAAACTGGCAAAGGAACTAGTGTATTTTTCCCAAAGGAGCTAAGGTATTGGGAGTAAATAATTAGAAAGGAAATATAAATAGAATGGGTAGAGGCCAAGAAGACATTTAGACTGTATGCTAGAAACTACCTTCCCATTCAGGGTTGATATCAGAGTATAGACAAGACAAAGGGATAGGGGAATCCTAAGTGAAAGACCTGCTCTGATAGAGTGTTTTAGCTGAACAGAATTAGCTGTTAAAGGGAATACATTAGTAGGCCATATACAATATTGCACCATAACTATAGGAACTGATCACAGGAGGTTAGAAAAGACTGGGAAGATAAATTGGATAACCAATTCACAAGGAAACAATGGGAGGACATATTATGGCCCCCAAATATGCAACAAAGTCAAGAAGATTTAGGATTTTTGCTTGGAAGTGTTTGCATAGGTATTTTTATTTTCCAAGCTAACTCAAAATATTTTTCCTCAGATAGTTGCCAAATGTTGGAGGTTTGATAGGGAAGAAAGAAGTAACTGGGAACATATATTTTGAGAATGTAATGAGTTGGCAGACTTCAAATATTCCCTACAGAGTACTCTGCCAGAAATATTGGATGAGCAAATGGGTGTTACTAAGGCGATTATTTTTTGAGCTGGGATACATTATCTGAATTGCCAAAACATAGTAAGGCATTGTTAAGTTTAATTCTGGTGGCTGCCAAAAAAGCAATTACTAGAAAATGGAAATCAAAGTCTAAACCAACTGTATCCGAAGTACTGAATATTGTAACAGAGATAAAAGAACTGGAAGTTGGATCTTTAAAAACAGATAAAAGCAAATTATGCAGAAAAAAATGGAGAGTGTTGGAACAATACATGCAGAATAATGTTTTAGTGGAGAAGTGAGGTTTAAGGGAAGGCAGGAATTGAGCAATTTATGTAACGTTGGATTGATGATAGTTATACAAAAGAATACATGTGATGTATAATATTTGTAACTGGGAACATGCCAATTTGGTTTGTTTTCTTTTATATAAATGTATGTTTGCCTATGACTTCTACCAGTAGTGTTAGCCAACAGGCTGTTGGTGGATATTGGGCTACTATTGGCCGAAGGAGAAGAAGAGGGGGAAGGCATGCCCGAAGGCAGAAAGAGAGGGGGGAAGGTTAGGAGTGTGTTAGTGAGGGTAGGAACTTTGAATGTTGGCAGTAGGACTGGTATAGGGAGAGAGCTAGCTGATATGGAGAGAAGGAAGGTTGATATATTGTGCGTGCAAGAGACCAGATAGAAAGGGAATAAGGCCAGGTGTATCGGAGGGGGGTTCAAATTGTTCTATCATGGTGTGGATGGGAAGAGAAATGAGGTAGGGGTTATCCTGAAGGAACAGTATACCAAGAGCATTTTGGAGGTGAAAAGAGTCTCAGAGAGATGTTTATGAAGATGGAAATTGATGGTCTGATGATGAATATAGCTAGTGTATATGCTCCGCAAGTTGGGTGTGCGATGGATGAGAAAGAAAAATTTTGGAGTGAGTTGGAAGAAGAGGTGGTGAGTGTACCTAAGGGTGAGAGAGTGGTGACTGGAGCAGATTTCAGTGGGTGTGTTGGTGAAGGGAACAGAGTGGATAAGGAAGTGATGGGTAGGTATGGTGTTAAGGTGAGGAATGCAGAAGGTCAGATGGTAGTGGATTTTGTGAAAAAGATCTAAATGGCTGTGGTGAATATGTATTTTAAGAAGAGGGAGGAGCATATGGTGACATACAAGAGTAGAGGAAGATGTACACAGTTGGATTATATCCTATGTAGGAGGGCCAGTCTGAAGGAGATTGGAGACTGTAAAGTGACAGACAGAGATTCCTGGATTTTCTAAACACAAACTCCCTGGACCAGATAGTCAATACACCAACCAGGGGTGTAACCATAATGGACCTGGTCCTCACTAATATGGAAGAGTGCTGCACTCCCCCTACTGTAATGCCTTCCCTGGTAAGGTCAGACCACAAAATGGTTTCCATTGAAGTAAAAATAAAACCTGGACCCCCAGCTCAACCGTGAATATTTAGGAACTATTCTAAGGCAAACCTCCTGCTATTAAATGAGAACCTGGCAAAATTTCAAGCCTGTATAAACCCTAAGAACAGTTCTGCCTATGCAGAACTGTTCACAGAAATGCTGTACAAGCATGTTAATAGCTGCATAGAGGCAGCTATACCCACCAGTAAGAAGTACAGAACTAACTCAAAAAACAAGCCACCCTGGTGGAAACACAAAATCAATCAGATGTATAAAAGGAGGAAAAAATCATGGCAAAAATGAGGAAGTGCGGCACCCAGCAGGATAAAGTACTCTCATCAAACTAAGCAAACAACTCAAAGGACAAATAAAGTCTAACAAAGCCAAATTTGAGGTAAGTTTGGCATCCCAGCCCAAGAGCAACCACAAAGCATTCTTTAGCTATGTTCGCAACCTTAAAGGCAATAGACAATTGTGTGCAGAGCTCATTGTAAATGGAGCCACCTGTACTGAGTCAGAAGATATAGCAAACCTCCTGGCTGATATATTCAGCTCCAAATTTACTCCTCTCTCCCATCAACCTTCCCTCAGGAAGTATCATCAAATACAACTCCCCCTACTATCACTAGGGAACAGATCCTTAATGATCTCTCTAAGACCAAGAACACTGCATCAGTGGGCCCAGACAATATCCCAGGATGCCTTCTAAATAGCATGAAACATGACCTATCAGGGTATCTGCAATTACTATTTAACTGTAGCCTCATAACAGGTTTCATACCTTATAAATGGAGAAAGGCAACAGTCATCCCTCTGCACAAAGATGGGTCATCTACAGACCCTGGAAACTACAGACCTATAAGTCTCACTAGTCTTACATGTAAAACCATAGAAAGAATTATCATAGAGATGATCAGTAGAGATAAAGTAAACTCCAGACACTGGACACAACCCAGTTTGGTTTCGTCAATGGCAGATCATGAATACTCAACCTGATGGACATTTTTGAGAAGGTCACCAAAGCAGTGGATTAGGGGAAAATCGTTCACACTGCCTACCTTGACCTGGCCAAGGCAAATGACACATAAACCACTTAGGCATTGTTGACAAACTCAGGAGGTTAAGTACAAACCCGTATGTCACCCAGTGGATAGCCAACTGGCTCACAGACTGACCCAGGAAGTTAGAGCTGGGGAGTTCACCTCTACAAAGAGGCCAGTCACAAGTGGACTCCCTCAGGGATCAGTCCTTGGACCACTCCTTTTTGGCATTTCATTTTCCCAAGTCAAGGCCAATATCAGTGATCTCTGGCTGACTAAATTTGCAAATGATTGCAAATTAGTAGCTGTCATTGAATCTCACACTAACACAAATGTTCTCCAGGAGAAGCTGACACAGACAAACAACTGGTATCAGAGCCATTGACTAAAACTAAATGCCAAGAAATGCATAATAGTATCCTTTGAGAAGTCATCCATCCCTGGTAACTATCATACTGACAACACACCCCTTTGAGTTGACCCAGTAGTCAGGGACTTAGCAACACACATATATAGTAATCTAGCCTTTGATCATCATGTGTCTACAGTGGTGAGGAAGTAATTCTATGTTGAGCAATTTATAAACAAAGGTATGGTATCTTAAGTCCAAGGAAGACATTGTTCCACTGTATTCGGCATTCATCAGACCTATCATTGAGTACAATGCCCCCTTTGGTATGTACCTAACCAGGCATATCCAACAACTGGAATGTCCACAGAGATTCCTCACTAAAAGAATACAGGGCGTAAGTAATATGTCCTATGCAGACAGCTTCAAGGCCCTAGCCATGTATTCTATCTCCTACAGGCTTTTGAGAGGATATCTATGCCTGGCATACAGGGCATTGTCAGACCTCACTCTGATGGACCTCCTGCATATCCACAAAACAAACAGTACCAGAATTACCCATTCCAAAGATTAAACCTTCCTGTGATATAAATAGGACCTGCTAGAGAGATAGGTATGTTTCCCAGAGACTACCCCATCTATGGAACAGGCTCCCCATCCATGTGAAGCAGAGTTCCTCCCTAAGCCAATTCAAGTGCAACTTGGACAATTGGATGGGAAACCGGAAATTCATCCCTGGTTTGGCACCTATGTCTAATGCAAACAGGTAACCTGTAAATGGTTCATCTTCCAGGCCCATGTTTACACTTATCAGGGGTATCAGAACTTGTCAGAGATTTGGGATACATGGCTAGGCTTAAAAAGGCCCTTGTGGTTGTTAGTCTAGTAAACACCTATGAACCTAAGTGGTGGCAGGGGAAAGTATGGTTAGGCAGCATGGGATGGTGGTCTGCAGGATGAAGCTGGAGATCAAGAAGAGTAGGAGTGTGAGGACAGTGCCAATGATCAAATGGTGGTAGTTGAAAAAGGGTGCTTGTGAGGTGGACTTCAGGGAAGGGTTAAGACAGGCACTGGGTGGCAGTGAAGAGTTACCGAATAGCTGGGTAACGACAGCAGAGCTGGTAAGAGAAAAAGCTAGAAAGGTGTTTGGTGTGACATTTGGACAGAGGAAGGAGGACAAGGAGACCTGGTGGTGGAATGAGGAAGTACAGGAGAGTATACAGAGAAAGTGGTTGGCAAAGAAGAAGTGGGATTGTCAGATTAATGAAGAAAGTAGACAGGAGTATAAGGAGATGAGGCATATGGTGAAGAGAGAGGTGGCAAAGGCTAAGGATAAGGCATATGGAGAGTTGTATGAAAGGTTGGACACTAAGGAGGGAGAAAATAACCTGTACCAATTGACTAGAAAGAGGAACCGAGCTGGGAAAGATGTGCAGCAGGTAAGGGTGATAACGGATAATGAGGAAAACATACTTACAAGCAAGGAGAGTGGGTTGAGCAGATGGAAAGAGTAGTCTGCAGGGCTGATGAGTGAAGGGTATGAGAGAGAAAGAAGGTTGGGTGGCCGCGGTGGTACAGCGGTTAGGGCTGCTGCCTCACAGCAAGAGGTTCTCTGGTTCAATCCTCAGCTGGGGTGCCGTCTGTGCAGAGTCTGCATGTCCTCCCTGTGGTCGCGTGGGTTTCCTCTGGGTGCTCCCACATCCCAAAGACAAGCTGTAGGTGGACACTCTAAATTGGCCTTAGATGTGAGTATGTGCATGTGTGTGCCTTCGGTGGAAGGGTGGGCACCGTGCTGGCAACTTGACACCATAAAAACTCCACTGCCAATCATGAGCGGACCAGTGATCCGCTGTGGTGACCCCTAACTGGGAAAAGCCAAAAGAAGAAGAAGAGAGAAAGAATGTTGGATGATGTGGGCATAGTGAATCAGGAAGTGCAACAAATTAGCAAGGAGGAAGTAAGGACAGCTATGAAGAGGAAGAAGAATGGAAAGGCTGTTGGTCCAGATGACATAGGAGGAGTTTAGGAGAAATGGCAGTGGAGTTTTTAGCCAGATTATTTAATGAAATCTTGGAAAGTGAGAGGATGCCTGAGGAGCGGAGAAGAAGTGCTTTGGTACCAATTTTTAAGAATAAGGATGATGGACAGAGCTGCAGTAATGACAGAAGGATAAAACTGATCAGTCACAGCATATGGGAAAGAGTAGCAGAAGCTAGGTTAAAAAGGGAGGTAATGATTAGTGAGCAGCAGTATGGTTTCATGCCCAGAAAGAGCACTACAGATGGGATGCTTGCTCTGAAAATGTTTGCTGGAGAAGTATAGAGAAGGTCAGAAGGAGTTGCATTGTGTCTTTGAAGACTTAGAGAAAGCATATGACAGGGTGCCTAGAGAGGAGTTGTGGTATTGTATGAGGATGTCAGGAGTGGCAGAGAAGTATTTAAGACTGGTACAGGATATGTACGAGAGTAGTGTGACAGCAGTGAGGTCTGTGGTAGGAGTGATGGATGCATTTAAGGTGAAGGTAGGATTACATCAAGGATCAACTCTGAGCCCTTTCTTATTTGCAATGGTGATGCACTAGTTGACAGACGAGATCAGACAGGAGTCCCCATGGACTTTGATGTTTGCGGATGACATTGTGATCTGTAGTGACAGTAGGGAACAAGCTGAAGAGACTCTGGAGAGGTGGAAATATGCTCTAGAGAGGAGAGGAATGAAGGTCAGTAGGACTAAGACAAAATATATGTGTGTGGATGAGAGGAAGGATAGAGGAATGGTGAAGATGCATGAAGTAGAGCTGGAGAAGGTATGTGAGTGTAAATACTTGGGATTAACAGTTCAGAGTAATGGTGAGTGAAGAAGAGAGTACAGGCAGGGTGAAGAAGAGTGTCAGGAGTGATTTGTGACAGGCAGGTACTAGTAAGAGAGAAAGGGAAGGTCTACAAGAGAGTAGTGAGACCAGCTGTGTGATATGAGCTGGAGATGGTGACATTGACAAAAAGGCAGGAGTCAGAGCTGGAGTTACCAGAGTTAAAGATGTTAAGATTTGCATTGGGTGTGACAAGGATGGACAGGATTAAGAATCAGTATATTAGAGGGTCAGCTCAGGTTGGATGGTTTGGAGACAAAGCCAGATAGGCTGAGGAGAGATGCTGGGTATATTGGAAAAAGGATGCTAAGGATGGAGCTGCCAGGTAAGAGGAAAAGAGGAAGGCCGCAGATAAGGTTTATGGATATGGTGAGAAAGGACATACCGGTTGTTGGTGTGACAGAGTAAGATGTAGAGGACAGGAAGAAATGGAAACAGATGATCCACTGTGGGTCCCCCTAATGGGAACAGGCAAAAGAAGAAGAAGAGTTTGCCTATATCTTAAGTGATAATTCAATAAAGATGCTAAAAACAAAGCAGAATAAAAACTAAAAAGTTTAAAAAAGATTTACTGCCTGCACCTGTAATCAGCTCGTCTCCAGGGAAACATAAGAGCAGAATGTACAACTGCTCTCAGCTACAAACTTCTCAACTTACACTGAATATTTATTTGCTAAAGGAAAAAGAATGCATTCACCATGTTTTCTTATTTTTCAAATCCACATGCTGAACAAAAAACTTGTTTTTAAATTAAGTGAAGGGTATTAATCCAGACATTCAGCTATGCAAAAATGAGACAAAATATTTCAAATTGACATATATTATAATCAGTTAACTTTTTACACCCCACCCCAACAGCCCAAGACTACAGCATATTAAGTTAAATATGCTTTTGTCCAGCCTTTCTTCTCTTTTTACATTGTAATGTTTACATTTCTTAAACCAGAAAAGTGCTTGTTTACCTTAGCATTTTTATCCTATACAGCAATCACGGAAAATACTCACTCTCACCCACTCATTTTAGATACCCCTGGCTATATATTGCACAATCTGCATTACTATACAACATGCAGTTTATAGCATGAAATGTTTTATACCAATAATGCTAAGAATAAAAAATTTAGTTACAGTTATATTTGTTTTAAGTATTCTTCTAAATATTAATGACACAAAGTGGGGAATATGCGTTTCAATCCAACCACACGTTTAACAAAGTCACTAAAAGTCCAATCTTTCTCAGACATTTTTTCTTGTAAAGCCATATTTCACAAATGTGATTGATGCTTTATGCTCTCACATGAATTTACTAGTTTCAATATTGCTAATCTTCTTCCTGTTCTTTTCTAGCTCCCAACACTAGACTCTGGTTCAAATCCAAGGTTGTCCTGAGATTCTTCTAGTCAACTCCTGTGCTTTTTTTCTGTCTCTCAAGCATTTTTCTTTGGAACATTGGAAAAGGTTTTACTGGCAAAGTCTCTCTATTAAATCTATTGTCAAAATTAAAAGAAGCTAAGTCCCCTTCTGTTTGATGACTCACTTTTTGTTAGCGAGACTTTTGTATTTTCTCCTTAGCTTGTTCTGCCTCAAATTATGTCTTTGTTCCTCTGGGAAAATATTCTGGAGAAAGTTGGATACAATAACTTGAATCTCTCATCTGCCTCTTGACATTCCATGATTGCTGAGATACATTTGCTTCTTTTTTGCTTGGTGTACAGTTAATAATCATTTTCCACAAATACTCGACTGATTCAAATTTTTAATACTTTGCCCTTCTGCCACAGTTTTGCCAGGATCAACTCTTTCTGCTGTTATGTGTGCATCTTTATCAGTGCTGGTCTTGACTGCTTTCTCATGGCCAGGTTTGCAACATACACTTAATTTACCCCTTTAATTAGCAAATCCTGTTATGCAACACCTGTCCAGTTGCTTATTTGAACTTTCATAAAGTTAATACAGTTTCTTCCTTCCAGTGTCTCTGGTACAACAAAAAAATCTTTGGATTTCTCTGTGTGCTCTATCCTCTAACTCTACCATTTTTTGAAACAGCACTCCTTGAGAAGTCTCATACTAAGCCAACCTTTTCTTCATTTTGACCTCTGATTTTCTGCAGTTTTATCAGTTCATCTGAATAGCTGCTTAAAGTTTCTTCCATGTTTTCCAGCCTATTGTTATTTGAGTCTATATACTACTTCAATGTTCATTCGTTTTGATTATCTCTTAGTACATTTGATTATCTCTGAGTACATTTGATTTATTTTTTCTCTAAATTACTAGAAGCCATCTCTTGTACCAAAGCTGCAGCTTGAACTGCTTTTTTCTGAACATCTGTGTGATTCTTCTCAGTCAGTATTTTCTCTTACAGACAGGAACCAAAGTAAGACAAACTAGCGAAAAACAAAAAGACAGCTTGGAAACACCAAAGCAAATTCATGAAGTCTTGCCACATGTGCAAGATGAAAAGCGCTTCATTAAACTGAAAGAGAATTAAACTGAGAGAGAATTTGCTTTGGTGTTTCCAAGCTGTCTTTTTGTTTTTCGCTAGTATTTTCTCTTCACCTTTCCTAGTTGCTTTTCTTTCAGGCTCTCTAAGTTTCTTCTTTGCAGACATCAAGGCAGTGTACTTACTAGCCAGTAACTGAATTTTACTAAAGCTGATAGAATTACTAGCCCTATCTCTCAGTTTCTTTTTTCACACTAAGAGAACTGATATTAAGCTGTTGATCAGTGTGCAGCTATCTTAGAAGTCCCACAATTTCTTAGTAACTTTGGCGTAAATAGGTATATCATTAGGTGGCTTTAATGTAAAAGAAATGTGCTTCATAACATGTGGTAAGTGAGGTTAGCCTCCAGACTGTGGAAATATTTGAACCACTCACAAACTACATCTGTAAGAGACAAGAGTAGATGATTGCCAGTAGCATGAGGCATTCCTAAAGTAAGCAGGCTAACAACAGAATGGGATACAGTAAACTGTAAAAGCATGATGACAGAGACCAGAAAGTAACCAAATATTTATTTGAAAATGGGTTCGGTGAATCAGGAACTTCATTACATACTCAGTGTTCCAAAAGGGCAAACTAATGTACTTGGAGAGCTTAGAAAAAAAAATCAAATCATGGCACAAAATTTGTCAGCTATGACAAAAATCTTTTATTATTATTATCCTTTTTATTTCCTCCTCACTACCGAAGGCTCTTACAAAAAACAGAATCAGAGCAGAAAAGTGCAAGAAGAATACAGCTTACTTGCTAGCTTTTGCCATGTTTTGTCTCAACCTTTCTTCTCCAAAATTAGGAACACTTCCTCTCATAGTATGGAACAAATGAGAAAATGTAGAACACCTACTAATAACTATCTAGTAAGCTCACAGAATGATTAAATGTGCTATTTTATAATTATAAATAGTTCAGCTGATGTATTCATATATTTCAGTACTATTTAATATGGATGTCATTTAAAAAAGATTCCTCAAAATGAATGCATTACTGACCTTTTCAGTGTGAAACTGTGAGGAACATGGACTTTTTAAAACCCAAAATAAAGGACATTCCTTGTAATTGGATACACTTGAGAGATATGGCTTCTTCAGCCTGCACTTTTCAACTTTGATTCTGTTTCTTAAAGCTAAACTTATTGGGGAGAAAAACAGAAAACTGCAGCAGCAGCATTTTCAAAGAGTTATGTGTGTGTGTGTGTGTGTGTGTGTGTGTGTGTGTGTGTGTGTGTGTGTGTGTGTGTGTGTGTGTGTGTGTGTGTAAGAGAGAAGGGATTGTAATGACTTGCACTGTATACATCTGAAAGTAACTAGCTGGAATACATTATGTGTATGTGTTTTCAACTGAACAAAATCAGACATCTAAGCTGTGTGTGTGCGTGTGCATTGTGTGTGTGTGTGTGTGTGTGTGTGTGTGTGTGTGTGTGTGTGTGTGTGTGTGTGTGTGTGTGTGTGTGTGTGTGAGTGTGTGCGTGTGTACATGCATCTGCAAGGATAGTTGTAATGGTTTACACTTAATTGTGTGACAGTAATGAGCTAAAATATATCAGTGGTACAACTAGTTACATATTCTTTCATTTAATCACAATCAGACATCTGAGGTACATATAGTCAGTAGAGTGGCTGTAATTGTCAGGCATATCTGTGTGGGTGCACTTGTTTATTTCTGTGACTATTTGGGTGAGTTTTTTTCATGTGTGCATACACGTCTGTGTTTCTGTATATGTATAAGAGACTGTGTATCTGTGCTTCTGCATCTGTGTGTTTATATATACATATGTATCTATGTCTATATCTGTTTATGTGTGTGTGGACATAATAAAATGTTTATATAACTTACATTTTGGATATAAAATACTTTCTTCAAAAACAGTTGCATATCTCACACCAACTTTGACACAACAGGTGGAAAAACTATTTGCATCACATACACAGACAGGTATGTAGAGAGAGAAAGGTTGCTTTCAGGAGATGTATTACTTTATCTAAACATAAATAGTCTAAAATATTGCTCTAATAAAATTTCATGTAATGGTACCCTACACTACATACTAACACCTACCTCTGATAATAAGGAAAGCTTATCACTTTGAGATTACTGGTGTTAGTTATCTTATAGATTTATAAGTAATACTGCAGTTCGCTTTACCATAGTGTATTTGAGCAAGACAATGGTGCACTTTTGGTGTTTTTCCCTTTTTTCCCACTGTAGTGCAACCATGGAGCTGGTGTATATACGTTAGGGGGTTATGGGAGTGCAGTAAGATTTACCCCCTGAAAAAAACATTGTTTGTCGTGTATTTAATTTGTGTTGGGATTAAACTAATTGTTTATTAAAATCATCTTTGTTTCATTTATTTTTTAGCTACTTTAGTTGTGTATTTGGATCATAAGATTTACACTCATATATATATACATACGTGCATACACATACACACACACACACACACACACACACACACACACACACACACACACACACACACACACACACACACACACACAGGTTCCCACCTAAAGATCAAGTCTATGTTTGGTAGATAGTTGTTTAGACAACTGTTAATGATCAACTAAGCAGCTGATCGACAGATGTTTGAGACTGCACTGTTCCTTGGGTTGGGGAATATGTCTTTACCCTGTGTTTGTGCAATCTCAAACTTAGTACATATAATAAGAAGATGATGGGGGATGCAGGAGAACTTGCACTTCTCTGCACAGAACAATGTTTTTATTTGTTTTCTTGATTTAAAATTTTGCATACACCAGTGCTGTTTCTTGACGCACTGGTAGTGGTGTGTCAATGTCGGTGTTTTCAACATTACTGAGTCATTTTGCATGTCAGTGTTCACTTCGTTTGATGTATACTAATACACCTCTCTCTCTCTCTTTATATATATATATATATATATATATATATATATATATATATATATATATATATATATGGATAGATATCGATAGATATATATTCTTTTTGCACTGTTTATGACTCTTGTCCTCTTTACAAACCCAGTGCTAACCTCTATGCCTTACTGCACATATTACCATTGCTTGGTTATTTTTATTATATTTTTTTACTTGTTGTTGTGTCTTTCGGCTTATCCCTGTTAGGGGTCACCACAGTGGAACTCTGGTCCGCTAATGTTTGGTAGTGGATTTTTACGTGCCAAGTTACCAGCCCTGACACACAACCTTCAAGGAAGGCACACTCATTCACGCATGCCTCCACACAGAAGACGCTCTAGCTGAGAATCGAACAGGACAACGTCTTGCTGTGAGGTGACAACGCTATCGCAGCACCACTACCACGGATCATTATATTTTTTTACTATTTTTGCTATTTTATTTTTTCTTACAAAATTTTTTTTTGCTTTTTGTAGTTTGTAATTTGTTATTTGTATTTGTATTTGTATTTTATTCATGTCTTGGAGCTTATCTCCCCGGGCCTGTACTGAAAATGGACATATATCCAGTTGGACTAGCCCAGTCAACAAATGTAAAATAAATAAATAAATAATATTTATAGATATATAGACACACACACTCTTAGTCTCATACTAATCATAAAATAAATAAAAAACAACTTCGAAAATGAAAATGAGCTATCTGTTAAGTGCAATAATGTCCTCCATTGTGTGTGTTTTAGGGAAATAATGGATTTTTCGGGGGGGGGTCTGGGGCACTATGCCTGTAGTGTTGGGCTTTACAGTACCTCTGGGTGGTCCATTATTTCTCTGCAAAGCCCCCTCTGGAAGACTTTACTGCTAGCTTAACTAGTTGAACTACCAAAAGACTTAAGTAGCAAGAGCCACAAGTGTTACATGCAATTAGATCAAGTGAATACTTCATGGAGTTCAGTTATGGGTTCAGGAACCACTGAGCAAAAATGAAAAACACACACACACACACACACACACACACACACACACACGCTGCGCATTGCCTTTGCACACGCACTCACACACACACACACACACACACACACACACACGCACGCACGCACGCACGCACTCACTCACTCACTCACTCACTCACTCACTCACTCACGCACACACACACATGCAAAAGAAAACAGTCTGACCCTATAATTCCTAGCCAAGAGTAAGAAAAAAATTAACTGTATTGGTGGTGCTGCGGTAGCGTTGTCGCCTCATAGCAAGACGTTGTCCCATTCGATTCTCAGCTAGAGAGTCTTCTGTGTGGAGGCATACGTGAATGGGGCGTGCCTTCGTTGAAGGTTGTGCGTCAGGGCTGGTAACCCAGTACGTAAAACTCCACTACCAATCATTAGCGGACCGGAGTTCCGCTGTGGCGACCCCTAACCAGGAAAAAGCCGAAAGACACAACAAAAAGTGTTATAACAACAATGCAAATCACTGCATGCTGTTGTGGTCCAAACCCAAAAGACATAAAGGCAAGCTATAAACACTGCATAACTCAGTAGAACACCAACAAGCTCAGCAATCCAGAGCTTAGCACTACAATCAGACTAGCTCCTTACATGCCAGACAAATGGCCATCTAAAGAGGAAATCTCCAATCATTCAGCAACAAGAAAGAAGAATAGGCAGCCAAAAGCTCCGGCTAGCAAAAAAAAAAAGGGCAGACAGACAAAATCTCCAAGCAGTTATAAAAAGAAAAACAGACTAGCAAATGTGCCAGAGAAAAACAGAGTTCATCCCTGACCATATTCAAAAGAAACGTTGATCGTTGGATGGGAAATTGTAAATTCAACTCTGGTCTGGCCCAGAGGTCTCTCATGGACGGAGGTCGACAGTACCTAAATTAATTTCCAACCAACATACCCCTCCCCACATAAACACACACACACACACACACACACACACACACACACACACACACACACACACACACACACACACACACACACACACACACACACACAAAACCATTAGCTACCTCTTTACTGGGACAAAATTGGGTTGGACTGTTTTGCATGGTTAGGCTTGTAAAGCCCTGGTGGTTGTTAGCCTAGTATAAACCTACAAACCTATAATGTTTTCTTGAAAGGACATGTCTCTTAAATATCTCTAAGGTTGTAAGGTAGAGTATTCCAGTACATCAGAATGCTTGGGGTCACCAATTTTAGCATCTTTATTAAATCCCATTTTAGACAGTGAGATAGGTACACATGCAATAGTAGAAGAGAAAAATCATAATAACACAATTCATACAGTATCTGTACATTTTTTAATAATCATTCACTCTGAAATAAATGGAATTTCTGAGAACAATATCTGTAGAATAGTGTTCAGGGGGAGAGGTGAAGTTTAAGGGAAGGCAGGAATTGAGGAATTTATGTAATATTGGATTGAATGACAGTCTTTACAAAGAAAGAAAACATATATGTAATGTATTATGTATGTAAATGAAAAAAATGTTAATATGGTTTGTTTTCTTTTCTTTTAACAAATGTGTACCTACGTCTTAAGGGGTATTGAACGCTTAAAAGGGTGAACGATGAATAATAGAACCCATGTAAGCGAAAGCTTACAATCTCAAAAGCTCAGAATAGCGATTTTTTCCAAGGGAAAAAAATATCTGTTCCAAAAAAGAAAAAAAAAAAACTTGAAATAATACATCAAGTGGGGGCTTCACCCCCACACCCCCCTACTTAAATATACCAACTCCAAGATCGCACTTCAGTGCCGAAAATGGCAAAGTAATGGAAGCGGCCAAGCAAATTCTTTCCCTGAGAAAGAATTCACTTAAAAGTCACTTCGCTATTTTGCCTTTTCGTTGTTTAAAGTTCGACCAAGACGCATTCGATATAATGCGTTTTTGGTCATCTAATAGGAACCCTGTCTTAAGTGCTAATTTAATAAAGGGATTTAAATAAAAACAAGTATCATTTACTCCAGTATTACATAAATTGCTCACTTCCTGTCTTCCTTAAACCTCACTCCCCGTGCTAAACATTATGCTGCAGGTACTGTTCCCACAAATTCCACTTATGTTGATGCAATTTGCTCCTCCCCTTTTCTAAAGTTCCCAGCTCCGGTTCTTTTATCTCATTTATGATATTCAGTACTTCATTTATAGTTAAAGTTTTGATTTTCATGTTTTGGTAATTACTTTTGTGGCAGCAAATAGTATGAAACTTAGTAAAGCGTTACTATGTCTATGCAATGTGCCTAGCTCGGAAGAATTACTTCCTTAGTTAGATTGATTTGCTTTCTATTTTTGTAAATATGCCAGCTTATTTAATTCGTAAAAACATGTTCCCAATTACTTTTCTCTTTCTCATCACATCTACAGCATTTGCTATTTAACAGAGGAATAACCCTGTGAGTTGTACTTGGGGCATATAATACCTATGCAAACACTTACAAGCAAACTTCTTAAACTTTCCAGAATTGATTGCATACTTGAGAACCATACAGATGTCATCCCATTGTTCCTTTGTAACATTTCTTTCTATTCTCTCTTCCCTCTTCCCAATCATGCAATATGTTATATGCTGTAGTAATCATTCCTTTTTTAACAGCAGCTTCTGTTCTAGTCTCAACTAAAAACTCTACCTGAGCTGGTCTTTCATGTAGCACTGTCCTATTCCTTTCTCTTTACTTACACTCTATTATCAATGCCTGGTTGGGAAGGCATTCTCTAACCTGGAATCCAAACTTATGCTAGGTCTCATCCCACTCTGTTACTTTTCCTTCTCTAGGTATTTGCTTAAAGTACCTTGTTAATATTTACTGATTTTCTCCAGTAAATTCTAGTCCCTTCTTGTCTGTTTTCTATATCCCTGCTTGCAGTAGATTCTCCTTTCCCCATTCCCATGCTAGCTTCATTCTCAGAATACTTTCTGCTACTTTATAAATATAATATTTTGTATATCTATTGTTATACCTCTTAAGGGCCTACATCCAAAATCCTTCTTTCCTTATATCTCAAACTCCCTCCCCTTTAACCATCATCCATTTCTACTTTGATTTATAACCTTCTGCTTGTGTTATGTGTACAAACCTTAAACTGAGTAGCTCTAACATATCCCTTCATATCAGATAATCTTAAATCAATTTGTTCTAAGGGGAGAATAAAACGTATTTCACTTAATACTTGCCCTCTTCCCCTCCAAAGTAAATTCCTGTTTAATAGTAACCATCCACAACTTCTCCTCTGGTTGATAAAAATATGCCTGACTAGTATATAAAACTAAAGGGACTAAAACATTTCACTGCTTATATTATACTACCCATATCAATAATCAAGAGTTCTTAGTTTCTCAGTTTTTGTTTTATATTTCATTTGGTTTCTATCCACATATCCTTAGCTGTTATAACAAAATCTTTTTTCACCACATCCAAACACTTATTGTATCATGTCCACATATACATGGGTATTGCTGAACCAATTCAGATATGGCTACATAGTCTACTGCTATAGCTTTCGTTTTATCTTCATTAATTGTACATTTTGAAATTACTTGAGGCTATCTCAAAATGGTCCATAACACTAAAATGTCCTTTTTTGGATTTGTCAAGTACAAAATAATATCATCTGCAAATAAAGCTGTTCTTGTTTACCATACCATTCATATCCTTGCATTTGTGAGTGCCCTATTTTCTTTGTCAATGCCTCTAAATATAAAGCACATAACAAAGAGGAAAGAAGGCAGCCCAGTATGGTTCCTCATTTAAAACACAGATTGTTGGTGAGGAAGCCTCCCACCTTAATTCTTGCGTCTGACCTTTTGTATATCCTACTAATTAACCATATTCAATCAGGGAATGCAAATTCTGCCAGTACCCTACTTATAAAATCCTAGCTGATTCTGTCATATACTTTCTTTGCAACAAGACCCACCTGCAAGAGTAGCATCTTCTTACATTCTGCTTATCATTGCGCTGTTAATGTTGTCAAATGTTTGCCTCGCCTCAAAACCACATTGATCCAGATCTATCAGTCTTGACAACGCCTTTATCACTCCTTTAGTTAGTATAGACATAAACACTTTATAATCATGGTTTAAAATTAAAATGGATTTATATAAAGCTTGAGAGGAAGGCTCTATACCCTCTTTGGGTAATTCAGCTGCCACAGCTTTCTTCCAAGTTGCCGCTAATTTCCCCTCTCCTTTCAAAATACTATTAAGCAAAACTTTTTGTTCTGTATCATGTTTTTCCTCCCAATCTCCAAACTTCTACAGGAATACTGCCTGTTCCTGATGTTCTGTCTGTTGATTGAGTATATATTAGCATTTTTATCTAATTTCTTCAAATCGTAGTTAATTGTTGAGTCGCATCTTCCTCTACCCTCGACATAATTAAGTCTTCCATAAGCATTTCCATTCTGCTTTTTCTTGGTTTCCACATTCCTCTGCTTTCTACACATTTTCATACAATTTCCAAAAATATCTCTAGTATCTCCTTGGGATATTTGGTTAATGTTCTTGTTGCAGGCTCCCTAAGATAGGTGACAACCCTTTCTGCTTCTGTTGCCTAAGATGCTGCACTAAAAGTTTCTGTGCTCTGGAGTTGTTATCAAAACTCAAAACTCATGCATATTATCTAAATACTCCCTACTGTTAGGTCTTACCACTTTTTACCCTTATCCATTAGACAAGCCATTTGAGACCATAACAAGACAAATTTGCTGACAGTATATGTACAAAAATACCTGAATGTTACTATTAAAGCTTTGGATTGTTGCAAAAATATAGATATAATATAGATATAAACGTAGTATTGGTAAATGGCTACACACATATTATGCTGTACTATTACCATGTCATCACCATTCATTAAGAAGTACTGACACTGAAGAGTTTAAAAAGACATAATTGTAGATGTGTGGTTGTATCTGTTACTGGCAGGATAGGAAGATTATACGGCATGTAGCTGTATTCCTCCTTAAACTACTACAATTGTGGAGCTAAGGAAAATTTGGGGAGAAACAATAAGCTTTCAGCAGGGAATATTATTTATAGGCAGGGGCTGGAATCTGATTTGCAGTCATGAGGCTAGACCAGAGGGACCTACAAGGGAAAATACAACAAAATAGGATAGATATCTGAAGAAGTATATGAGAATATTTGGTATAGATTATGTGAATTTAGTATCAAAAATTCAGATACAATTTACATATTATTTTCCAAGTTTATCCCAGTCATTGTATTTCACAATAGCATATGTATTTAGTTGAAAGCTTTGGACCCATCCAATAACTATATCAAGTCATGCACCAGTAAAAACTATGATAAAGATGCAGGTGTCCCAGGCTGCGTCTTGCACCAACTACAGAACGAACGAACCCCCCACCTAAACACGCTATTCAACCTCAGCCTCTCCACAGGCTACATGCCTATAGAATGGCACACAGCAACAGTTATTCCTCTCCACAAAGGAGGGGCCACAACTGACCCTGGTAACTACCGCCCCATTAGCCTGACTAGCCTGGTCTAAAAGGCTATGGAGCGCATCATCATGGAACTCATTAACAAAGACATTGGGAACCTCCAAACACTTGACTCGACCCAGTTTGGCTTTGTTAAGGGCAGATCATGCCTACTAAACCTGGTTGACTTCTTTGAGACGGTCACCAAGGCCATAAATGAGGGAAAGGTTGTTCACACAGCCTATCTTGAACTCGCCAAGGCTTTCAACACCATTCCCTACTCGGGTATTACAGTAAAACTCACCAGCCTGAACATAAACCCCTACATCACGAGATAAGTTGCCAACTGGCTTACAGACAGAACTCACACGGTAAGAATAGTGCGTCCAGGTCCGACTCTAAACCAGTCACAAGTGGTGTCCCACAAGGCTCGGTCCTGGGACCCCTACTGTTCAGCATATACTTCTCAGAAGTACAGGCAAACACAAGAGGACTATGGCTAACCAAGTCCGCCGATGACTGCAAACTGGGAGCCATAATTGACTCTCCGGCTGACATAGACATCCTCCAAAAGGGCCTAACTGAGACGAACACCTGGTGTCAATGTCATGGCCTCAAGCTAAATGCCAAAAAATGCATAGTAATCCCATGTGGGAAAAACAAAACACCTACGAATTACCACATAGGTGTCAGCCCCCTTAATACAGAAGAGGTAATAAGAGATCTGGGGACCCAGGTAGATAGTAATCTCTCCTTTGACAATCATATTGTCAAAGTAGTTAGGAAATCCTTCTATGTGGCCCATCTAATTACTAAAGGGTTCACATCTAGAAATAAAGAGGTTATAGTGCCCCTCTACTCATCACTCATCAGACCCATCATAGAGTACAATGCCCCATTTGGGGTGTACCTCACAAGATACTTCCAACAGCTGGAGAGACCACAAAAGTACCTTACCAAGAGGATTACTGGCCTCAAACATATGTCCTATGCAGCCTGACTGAAAAAACTCCGGCTGTACTCAGTGGCATATCGCTTACTCAGAGGTGATCTCTGCCTGACTTACAAAGCCATGTCCAACTCAGAATTGATGGACATGCTCCACCTAAAGAAATCCAAGTCACTGCGAGCCATGCACTCTAGTGAGCTAAACCTCACCACAACAATAAATAGAACATGCTGGAGGGATAGATTCCTGTCACAGAGACTCCCCATGCTTTGGAACAAAATTCCAAACTACATTAGGCAGAGCCACTCACTAACACTGTTCAAGAGAAACCTTGACGAGTGGATGGGTAACATAAAATATACCCCTGGGATCACTTCATTGGCTCTGCTTGACAGAGGATCAGTTAATTAATCAATGTGGTGGCAAAAGCTGACACACTCTGGCTAGGCTTATAAATGCCCTCGGGCAGATAGCCTAGTACCTACGTATGAACCTATGAACCTATGAGAATGATGGAAAAGTGAAACAATGATCATTTCCTACTTATCTGTTAAAAAGAAAGGAAAGCAAGTAGTAGGTATGATTCCAGTGTTACTAGGGAAGTCAGAAATTGCTTCTGAATGGATAAATCATGAGTGGGATAAAAATGAAAATGGTGTGTAAAAACAGGGTAGAAATGAAAGAGTTAGAGAGTGTTGGGGAATAAATAATTGAAATTATTTAGACAGGTTGGCATAGGTTAAAGTGTTACAAAAGAAGGGGAATCTCACAGAAAAAGAAAAGGAGCAACTGCAGAATCCTAAAGAGGAAATAAGGTAGTCTTTGAATAATATAAATGAGTTTAGAAGGGTTGCTGTTATGCAACTATTTTTGATAACAACCCTGGAGTTAAAAAAAAGAAGTTGTGTACTCACCATAACATTCCATCTGCGTTGTCCATTTTCTTTCTTCCTCGATGAATGGGTTTGGATCTGACCCTTGGATCCGATTTGGCCAGCTTCTATAGATTGTAGGATTTGACTCTCTAGCTCATAATGCCCCTGACCACTGCAGTACCTATGATCACATTTGCTGCTATTATATGCATTATTATCAGAAAATACAATAACAGTGCTATGACAGAAAAGTGATAGCTGAAAGATCAGGATCTCAAACAGGAACTATAGTTCCTATCAACAATTCTGTTAGGTCTCTCCTAAAGACATGGGGAAGGAGGGAGGGAAGATGAGGAAAAATGAAAATGGGCAACACAGATGAATTATTATGGTGAGTACATAACTTCTTTATCTGATGTTGTCATTTCCATTCATTCCTCAACAAATGGGACAGAGTTCCCAGCTATGGTAAATTTGGGTGCCCTTCATGTAAGGATATTCCAGAGAACCGCAGAACCAAAAGCAGCTCTATTTCTTGAGATGATGTCCAATTTGTAATGAACAATAAAAGTATGGTTATTAGACCATGTAGCAGCTTCACAAATATCATCAATGGATGCTCTAGCCCAAAAGGCAGCTGATGAGGACATTGACCTGGTTGAATCCATCTATGGTTGTCTTGGTAAGGTTATGCCTCTCAAGGTGTAAACATGGGAGATACAATCTGTTATCCATTTAGCCAGTGCAGTTTTCCTAAAGTCCTTGGTTCTGTGAAGGTAAAAATGAAATTGTCTATGCATGTCTAGAAGATAAAGGGTGCATTCTCCTTTATTTTCATATTTGGAAAAGGAAACTGGCAAACTGATCACTTGATTGATGTTGGCTTCAGAGGCAACTTTTGGTAAAAAGGAAGGGTTTGTTCGTAAAGTAACTGTCTTCATGAAAAATCAAATAAGGTAGTTTGGAACACAGTGCTTGCAGTTCAGATACTCGTCTTGCAGAAGTAATAGCCAGCAGAAAGACAGTTTTGCAGGAAAGAAACTTGAGATCTACTCTAGCTGATGGCTCAAAGGGAGAATGCACCAAAGTTTGCAAAATCATAGTAAGGTTCCAAGGTGGAGTAGGGTCCTTTATTGGAGGTCTGAGTAAAATGATTCCCTTAAGAAAAGCCTTACATAATTTAGATAACTCTAAAGGAGAAGCAGTATCTATGATGTGATAGTTGGAGATAAACTTTAATAGTGGAAAAACTTGCCTCACCTTGAAAAATCGAGGCAAGGAAATCTAGAATAGCAGGAAGTGGAGCAGTAAAATTATCTAACTCTCTCTGATGAGCCTAAAAGGAAAACCTTTTCTATTTACTTTTGTAAATCTTCCTAGTCAAAGGTTTATGAGATGAGGCTAGGCTCACCCATTGTCATACTCTCATTGCTTCTAGATAAAAGGGGTAGGATCTGGTTCCCCCCGTTTATTGATGTACCAGACTACTGGCATGTTGTCTGTTTGTATTGCAATAGTCCCTAGAGGGAGAAAGCTCTGAAAGGCCTGCAATGCTAGAAGCACCGCTCTCATCTCTAGGACATTCATATGCAAATTGGTCTCTTTTTGGGACCATGTGCCTTGAACAGTGCATCCCAAGTAATGCCCCCCACCCAACCCAACTGGGAAGATTCCATAGTCAATGTGACGTTCAAGGGAGGAACAATAAATGAACAGCCTTGACCAATCTTCTCAGAGTGAATCCACCAAAAAAGAGACTGTCTGCAAGCCTGAGACAGTTTTATTGGATGTCTTAAGTGGTGATGATGAAAAGACCATTGCACTGCTAGGGTCCACTGTAGAATTCTCACGTGGAGACAAACAGTGGGAATTAAAGTAATTTCAGCAGCCATTGATCAAAGTGCTTTGAGGACCAATTTGCTGGGGGAGAAGGAAGAGAAAGAATCTGTCTGACATGTGTCTTCAATGTAAGAACTCTGTTTTGAGGAAAAAAAGCAAGAGAATTGACTGTGTCTAAACAAGCTCCTATAAATTCCAAGACTTGGACTGGTTGAAGTTGTGATTTGTCCATATTGATAATGATTCCCAGTGAGTAAGATAGCTGAAGTAAATAGTCTCTGGCTTTTACAACACGATGCCTGGTAGATGCGGTAAGGAACCAGTCATCTAAGTAAGGAAACACTCTGAATCTGAGCAGTCTCAGGTGAGCTGCTACTGCTGCCATGCATTTGGTGAACACTCTGGGGGCTGTGGTGAGACCAAAGGGCACTGCTGTGAACTGATAATGACTAGCTCCCAGCCTGAAGTGTAGATACCTTCAAGACCACCTGGTCATTTTGATGTAATAGTATGTATCTTGAAGATCAACTGAGCACATCCAGTCATCCTTCTGTAGGAAAGGTAGAATGGACTGAACCGTAACCGTCTGGAATTTGGAATTCTTTACAAACTGATTTAGGTAACTGAGATCGAAGATAGGTATCAGGTCTCCTGTTTTTTTTGGCACTAAAAAGAACCCTGAGTAAATTCTGGATCCTACTAGGTCTGGGGGGACCTCTTGGATGACTCTTTTGTCTGCCAACTTTCGGATCCCTTGAGCTGCTAGCTTCCTCTGATTGTGTGGAACATCGGGGAGACTTTTCCTGCTTTTACAGGAATGTGTAAAAAGGGAATTAAATATCCTCTGGATATGATCCTTTGCACCCAAGAGTATTTTGTGATGGCTAAACAGGCCTTTTGGTGCAAGGATAAGTGCCCCCCTGACTGTCTCCAGAAAGGGACAGTCAGGCAGCCTTTCAGGAGCACTGGAAGATCTGTCCAAGAAGGAATCTTGATATCCTTGGTTCTGCTAATGCCCTCTGCCACATGGGCAGTGTTTACCATTATAGTTATTTCCCCTCTACCTCTGGGGGAAAAATCCCCTCATGACTCCTGGAAAGGATCTTGAGATTTCCATAACCACATCTTCTTCCCACTGTATTGCTTCCTAGAGAAAGGTCTCTGCAGGGTAGAAAAGTGGATTCCAATAGCAGACAAGGTCTTTCCATCATGTTCACTGTGGGAGAGAGTCTCTTTAATGGTTAGTCCAAACAAAGAAGATCCATGAAAAGGAGCATTGATGAATGATGCCTTGAAGGGCTCTGCAAAATACTACAACCGCATCTGGGCATGCCTCCTTATAGCTAAACCTTAACTGGCTGCCCTCAAGTTACCTTCAGCTGTATGCAGGATTAACCACATGGACACATTTGTAATAGATTGTAGAGTTCCAGTCATGAGGAAAAGGACTACTGTTCCACTGTAGACATGGACCCTGGGACAGTATTAGACAGCTCCTTTACCAAGTCCATCTGTGATCTGGTGAAATGTATCATGTAGTTCGGCAATTGCAGGGCAAATGTCGATGACACATACACTCACTTCCTAAACCTGTCCAGCACCCTAAACTCTCTGTTAGGGGGATGGACAGTGGAGCTTTGTGCAGCCAGCTCCTTTTTGGTGGCTGATGCAACAAACATGACATCTACAGGAATCTCTTTAGTCCAGTACTGTCGTTCAGCATGGGCACTCAAACTTTTGTCTGGCTGTCTGGGGATTGGTTCCACAAAGACCGGCTCCTTCCTCTCCCTGTGGGAGAGAAGGTCTATAAGCTCATCCATGGGGGTTACCCAAGACATAAATGGGCCAGACCCAAAGACTCCCAAAAACACTGATTCCTCCTGGGAAGGGGTTTGGGAAGACCAAGCACCTTTCTGGTGAAGGATCTTTAAGATGTCTCAAAATGGGACATCTTCATGTGGAGATCTAGGGGACCCTTCCCTTTCATCAAAATTGGTGTCTTCTGTGAGGGTTCCTGTGGGGAATCCAAGTGCCTCCTCTTGCATGCCATGCCTTCTTCTGAGGAGCCTGTTCACTGGGATGTTCTGGAGGAGGTATCAGAAGAGACAGGGAGTTCTCCAGTGAGAGCTGCTTGGAAGCTCATCTGAAGTGTAGGATGAGAAGACTCAAACACAAGATCCAAAGAGGGAATAGGGCATGGATCCAAAGAAGGGAAGAGTCAAAACTGCTCTGGGATGAGAGAATGTCCTCTCCACTACCTCAAATGCAGAGGGACCAGGAGAAGCTGAGGACAATCCCACCAGAGCTGAAGCTCTTGGAGCAGACAATCCCTGGACCTCACCAACCCTCCACTCTGAGGGAGGAGTTGGAGCCAAGCTATCCAGCACCAAAGCTCTGAGAGAAAGTGAAAGCTCTGAAAACTTCAGAGTCTAAGTCAACCCCTCAGATCCAATGCTGATGTTTTGGCTCCAGTAGTCAATGTGCTCCATCAGTGTTGGAGATGATCAGGTCAGGGAAGTCACCAGAATCAAAATGAAATAAACTTCAGATCTGACTGTTCGACTCTCAGATCCAAGGACTCCAAAACAGATGGTCAGATTGGAGAAGGAACAAGTACAAGCTGGAAAGATGGCTCATGGATCCGATGGGAGATGGAGCTGGCAGGACTCCCATCTGGATCTGTGTTCTTAGGAATTTTTTCATTATCCCATCCACCTACGACTCAGATAGACTTCGAGAAGACCTAATGGAAGAGGATGTGGAAGATGGTCTTAACAACGTTTTGGGAGTCTCTTGTAAAAAATGAGACCTTAATCTTGGGAATACCAGCTCTGGAGAAAACCTAGGAGCATGCGGCCAAGAAGATGTGACTGCAGATGGTGTCAGATCTGGAGGCTTCAGATCTAAGCTCTTTGAAACCTTCTTTGGTGGCTCTAAAGAAGGTGTGGACTGAGGAGACTGAGCAGGTGAGTGTTTATGGTGCTCCTTGGGATCCAATTATTAAGAGGGGGTTTGAGCCCCTGAAGAAGTGCCTGTAGGAGAAGTGGAGGCCAGAAGGAAGCCTTTTAAAATTAGTTTATTCCTCCTATTGCTTATCACACTCACATTAAAGGCTGCACAGATAGGGCAAGAGGTGTCCAAATGTGCTGGATGGAAACCATAAATGCATTCCCTATGGGCATCAAAACTGGGGATCTTATGCTCACAGAAACTGCATTTCTTAAATCCAGTGTGCTTATCAGCCATGCTGGAAAACACAAGCCAAGCAAGTTAAACAAGCCAAACAAGTAAAGAGAAAAGGATTTTTTTAAGGAGAAAAAAGGAAAAGCAGCAACTACCAACAATGGTATAGCAAGAAATTACCTACGCGTATGAGAGAAGACTGCATTACCAACAATAGTAGTACAGAAATGCCAAAAGAATCTCAGTAAGGAAAGTTGTTGACTGCAAGGGAGCTTAATAAAATAAGAAAGAATAAGAAAAACTATATAAAAAGGTATATAGAAAAAAATAATAGCTAGCTGTTCACTCACTATAACTCACAATTCATCCCTGGTTTGGCACATATGTCTCTGATGCAAACAGATAACCTGTAAATGGTTCATCTCCCAGACCCATGCTTACACTTATCAAGGGTATCAGAACTTGTCAGAGATTTGGGATGCCTGGCTAGGCTTAAAAAGGCCCTTGTGGTCATTAGCCTAATAAACACCTATGAACCTATGAACAATGAGCTCAAACAATCGCAATCTGGACCATCTTAAAGAGCAGCAAATGAGATCTGAGGTATTGCAGTGGTCAGGGGCATTATGGGTAAGGGAGGAACTCGAAAATTGGATCCTAGAATCTATAGAAGGTGGCTGAGTTGGATCCGATCGACAGATCTGAACCCACTAGTTGAGGAACGAATGAAAATGACAACATCAGATCTTTTAGCATGATGAGTTAGATAACAGAAAGTAGAAAACATTTTTTTCTACTGCAACGTTATTTATCATTCCACAAAGCATTCATTATATGTATTAAACATTTCTTTTCTAATTTCCATCCATCTCTTGTAAACACCATCTTATTACTTTTTTCCCAATGTTCTGCTATAAGGTTGCTGTCTTTATAAGCCTAGCCAAGAGTTTAGCCCATGTTTAGACAAGTCAGCACCCAAAGCCCCTGTCCAGCAGGGACACAAGTGGAATCCCAGGGATTTATTTTCTGTTTCCCATCCAGTTATCCAGGTTGCACTTGAAAAGGGATAATGAGGTACTCTGCTTGAAGTGGAGAGGGAGTCTATTCCACAGATGGGAGAGTCTCTGGGACACAAATCTGTCCCGCCAACAAGTCCTGTTGATGTCACATACCAGGTTGAGGTCGTACGTACGGGTTATTCGAGTGGAGCTTGACTTGCATATATGCAGCAATCCCATCAAGGCAGGGTCTGAGATTGCTTTGTATGCCAGACAGAGGTCACCTCTGAAGAGTCTGTATGAAACTGACTAGAGGAACAGGGCTTTTAGCTTATCTGTGTAGGGAACATGTTTGAGGCCCTGGATTCTCCTGGTGAGGAACCTCTGTAGTCTCTCCAGCTGCTGCATGTGCTTTGTGAGGTACATGCCAAAGGGGACTTTGTACTCAATAACTGGGCTTATAAGGGAAGAATACAGGGATGGTATGACCTCTTTGTCCCTGGATAAGATACCCTTACTTATGAGGTGGGCCATGTAGAAAGCTTTCCCTACAATAGAAGCAACATGGTGGTCAAACGTCAGGTTGCTATCAACCTGTGTGCCCAAATCCCTCACTACTGATTGTGTACTTAGGATGTTGTTATTAATGTGATAATATGTGGGGATGTCACTCTCCCCAAAGGGGATGATGATGATGCATATTTTTGGCATTCAGCTTGAGGCCATGATTTTTCACCAGTCATTTGTTTGGGTGAGACCTTCTTGGAGGACGTCTTCATCACTTGCGGAATTGATGACTGCGCCCAGCTTGCAGTCATCTGCAAACTTGGCAGCTATAGTTGCCATAAAGCTCAACCCCAAGTATAAAATATGAAAATAAATGTATTTGTATAGCACTTGTACATGTAAATCAATATCCAAGTTTAATACCTCCCACTTCTGCAAAATTTGTTTTGCAATTTCTGAAATATTTTTGAATAGTTATTATTTGTGCTTTCCTCTTTATTCCTAGTCACCATATCCCTAAATACCTTACCTCTTCATGTATCCATATATCAGGATACTTTATTTTTAGCCCTTGTGTGTATTTAATATTTGTGTCTAATACCTGTGAAAGGTAGATAGACCTTTAGTCAACCTTAGGGAGCCAATGACAAAAAAATAAATAAATAACCAGAGCTCCTATAGTGGCATTAGAGATATTTTGAAAATTTTATGAAAATTTGTAGAAAGTAGAGGAACGGAATACCTAATTTTGCCAAGGGTAGAGGATGATGAAGCTCAGCAATTAATTGCTAATATAGGAAGAGATGAGAATAGATAAAAACAGTGATATATAATCAACAGGGAAATTTCTAGGAACAGAATGTATTCCTGTAGACATTTGGAAGATAAGAGAGAAGAAAGTAAAAAAGATCTTGAATGTTTTGTATAACAATATTTTAAGGAAAAGTGTAGAAGGTTGACAATTTTTGATTGGACGTGCTTGCATAAGTATTTTTATAACACACAGAGACTTCAATGAATTTTTTTCTCATGCAAATAGCAAATGTTAGAGGTGTAATGTGGAAGAAAGAGATAACTGAAATGTTTTTGGAATTGTAATGATCTGGTAGATTTTAAAAATTGCAGTAAAAACACATCAAGATTAAGCGCTTTCGTCTTTCACATAGAAGACTTCATCAGAATAAAGCACACTGATTTGAGAACCATCTTTATATTGGTACATATTACATAATACATACAATTGAGCCAATGATATGGTCAAAAAAAAATCACATGTGAAAAAATCACATGAACAATATTAATTAAACAAAATATTAATATTAAAACTGACCTAGCTTGCTACAAATAGAATACTATTATATATTAAATACCTTCAGCATATGTCTAAAAAAACAGGTACGTTAATGCATATTTTTGTCTTTTCGGCTTTAACCAGTTAGGGGTCGCCACAATGGAACTCTGGTTCGCTAATGATTGACAGTAGATTTTTATGGTGCTGAGTTGCCAGCCCGATGCCCAACCTTCAGCGAAGGCACGCCCATTCACACATGTCTTTTGGAGGCCACTCGACCGCGAGAAGGACATGCAGACTCCACACAGAAGGCACGCCAGCCAAGAAATGAACAGGAGAACCTCTTGCTGTGAGGCACATTAATGCATATAAAAATGTTAAAATACTTAAAGTTTCATAGATTTTTATTTCAGGGCTGTAAGAATAGTCAATGAATCATTTATACCTGTTGGGAAATTAGCTGCTAGCCTGAGTTGCCACATTAGCTCTTTTTTACTTAATACATTCTTCTTATTTGTTAATATTAATTTGTTAATGTAGTTTGATTACTTTGATATAAATGCAAATTTACCTATGTCACAAGTGATAATTTAATAAGGTGTTAAAAAAGAGACATTTATCTCTGGTGCTTGGAAAGGCACAGGTGCTAGTGATCAAGTTAATTTATCTTATAGTTGTCTTTGCTTATCTAAATATTTTCTGCAGATCACTTATAAGGAACCATGTAAATCACTAGTAGATGTAGGTCTGTGCACCACCTGCTGCTGCCCAGAGTAGCCACACCTCAACAAGTAGGCCACAGATATCACATGTACCAGTTATGTCAGGAATGATTGAGGAAGAATTAACTTTTGGGATAGAAACATAAGGTGTCAGAAAATCATGCAGAGGTGGTAAGCCACAGTAGGCTCATGTCTGCATTTTGGATGGTTCATAAACTGTTGAAACTAAAAAGCAAAAAAGCAGTAACAAATAAGAAACCCACAGGCCACAGAGACTCCAACAGGTACAACAGCCAGTAAACGTGCAGTAAAATGAAAAACAGTACAAAAATGGTGAATTAGTGCTTTATTTTATTAAATATAAACTTCTTCAGATAAAACCACATTGTCTGAACTCCATTTAAATAGCAGCAGGTACGCATGATAGAAATCACATGATCACTTGATTGCCAAGCTCCAGGCAAAGCAAAAAATTTAAAGTGACAAAACACATTTTAAAAAGCCAGATAAGACAGACAAAAAACTTTAAATACTTCTTAAATGAGATTTAAATAACATGTTATTTAAACCTCAACCTCATTTAAGAAGTATTTAAAGTTTTTTATTTGTCTTATCTTTTTTTTTTAAATGTGTTTTGTCACTTTATGTTTTTTTTTTTGCTTTACCTAGAGCTCGCCAACCAAATGATCATGTGATTTCTATCATATGATTTTTTATTTATTTATTTATTATTTATTTTTATTTTACATTTGGAAGGTCCGACTGGATATATGTCCATTTTCAGTGGAGGCCCGGGGAGAAAAGCTCCAAGTTAGCAGAGTACAATTACATTAGGAACAATAGAGACACTTAGAAATAAGAATAATTTGCAGTCTTAGTAGGGTTACAAACATAGATAAAACATTGTTCACAAAATCAGACAAAGCAGCTTAAAATTCAGATATTAATACATGCAGTTAAGGGCTTAGTCCCTTAAAGAGTTCATACCCTTTTTTGAGTCTATGATTGAAATAATTAGGCAGAGTTTCCAGGATCAGCGGGTGGTAGTTAATTAGGGTTTGAGCAGGGACATTGCCAGTGCAATCAGAAGTGGAGTTTGAGGCTTTTTTGAACAGGGTTAAGAAGGGGTGGTGTGTAAGTTCAGCAGGTAGCAAATTCCAAGTTTTGCCTACTGAGTTGGAGAATAGAGTCCCCAGCCACATTTATGCTCTTAGTTGTTTGCACCAGCATTTTGTCAGCAGAGCATAGTGACCTCAGGTTGCTGTGTGGTGTGATGATCTTGTTTAGTGCTGGTGTTTTTTCGGGTTGGTATAGAATTTTGTGGGTTATTATAAGTTGGCTGTATGGGAGAAGACTGGGCCATTCAAGTCATCCTAGTTGAGTTAGGTTGATACAATGGTGGGTCCTAGAGGTTGTACTGGTAGCAAATCTAGCTATATGGTTGTAACAGCTAGCAAGTTTGGTAAGGGTGGCTTGATTTAAGTTAGTGAAGAGGGGGGAGGCATAGAAGAGGGTAGATAATAAGTGGGATCAAGCAATAGTAGTTCTTGCAAATGGAGTGAGGAAAGGTTTGATCCTGTAGAGGGTGCCCAATTTTTTGTTGACAGATTTGATGGTTTGATTGACATGGGTATCATATTTTAGGGTATTGACGACTGTGATGCCTAGGAGTTTTGTGTGAGTATCTGGGGATATAATTGTGCCATTGTTGGAACTTAAAGTAAAAAATGGTGAGGAGGATTTGCAAGTGGGGGAGAAGAATAGCAGTTTAGTTTTGTTGACGTTAAACAGAAGCTGACAGTTTGTAAACCATTTTTCTACTTCATTGAAAGTATTCTGGGTTAGGGTCATAAGCTCAGTTGAGGAGGAGGCGGTACATATTAAAGTAGAGTTGTCCACATATTGGATGCAGGTGGCCTTGGGAGTGATGGTGGGTAGATCATTGATAAAGGCTGAGAAGATTAGTGGTCCTAGTATGGAGCCTTGGGGGACTCCTAGAGTAATGGGTAGATGAGTGGATAGGGTATTCTGCTATAAAACTGCTTGTTGTCTATCAGACAGGTAAGAGTGGAACCATTTAACTGAGCTATTGTTTAGTGACAGTTCCTTCAGGGTATGGAAAATCAGTTGGTGATTGACCATATCAAAGGCCTTAGATCTAGGAAGAGAGCTGAGGTAAGTTTGTTATTGTTTCGGTTGATGTTGATAGAGTTAGAGAAGGATAGGAAGGCTGAGGTGGTGCTGTGGTGTGGCCTAACGCCATGCTGAGAGTTGGCCAGTATTTTATTCTGGGTGAGATAGTGCATTAATTGGTTATGAATGCATTTTTCCATTATTTTGGCCAGTAGTGATAGTATGACTATTGGTCTGTAGTATGAGAGGTCTAAAGAGTTCTCTCCCTTATGAAGGGGAATAATGTAGGAAACCTTCCAGAGAGAGGAGATAGTGGCTTCAGACAAGGTGCGGTTTATTATAATAGAAATGGAGTATGCAATGGTATCTGCCCCTTTCTGTAGATATTCTGGTGGGAGGAGATCAGCTGCTAGGGTAGTGGGCTTTAGTTTGTTAATTAGAGATCTGATGGTAGATGTAGATACAGGCTGGAAGTTAAAAGGGAATGGGGTAGTGGTTGAGGAGGAACTCTGAAAGGAGCTGGTGGGGGTAGTTGGCTAGCTAGTGACTGGATGGTTTTGGTAAAGAAATTGTTTATGATGTTTGCAGTTCCTCTGGAGTTTTTAGGTTACAAGCTGATAGGGTAGGAGTGGTGATTTGACCGGGGTGGAGCAGTTTGTTTATTCCTGCCCAAAATTTTTGAGATTTGTTCTGATGTTTTTGCTGAAGGTGTTGATAGAAGGGTTTTTTTTGTGTAACAATGTGACTTTCTTGGTATCACTCCTTAGTTGTCGGAACTTAATATGGTTGAGTGGGTCTTATGAGGTGTGCCATTTGTCCCATGCTTTGTTTCTTGCTATGATTTTGGTTTTGGTTACTTTAGAGAGCCGGGGGTAGTCTTAGTTTTGGCTCTGAGGGTGCAGATAGGAGCATGGGAATCTAGAATGGTAAGGAATTTAGAATTAAAATAGGCTATAGCATCATCCAGTGGAAGATCTTTTAGGATGGCCCAATTGCATGCTTTGAGTTCATTCTGAAAGTCAGTGGAGTTAAAGTTCTAATTGTTTCTGATAGATTTATAAAGAACTTGGTGGTGGTTATCTACTTTATGCTTAATGATGTGAGTAGGTGGTCACTTATATCATCTGGGGGGTACCTGTGTTGTACAGGTCTGGGTGATTGTTGATAAAAATCCGGTCCAGGATACTACCTTTGTAGTTGGATTTATTTACTCTGGTGGGTGAGGATACAAGTTGGGTATAGGCATGAAGGTTTACGTGGATGGTGGGAGATTCAGAGGAACAATTGTTCCAGCGAATATTAATGTCTCCTAACACCATAGTTTCATGGGGTATGTGTTGGAAAGCCATTGGAGGAAGTCTTCTAGGGTATTTGCCTTGTTGCCTGGGGGATGTAAATGCAGGCGATGAATATAGATTCAGTTTTGTTAAGCTGTAGTTTGTTATTGAGAACGTCTGCATTATTGTACAAGGGGGTTGTTGTGAGGCTAGTGTGACATCTAGTGTGTTTTTAAACAGAACTGCTACTCCTCCACCTTTCCTAGTGTCACAGTCTAGTCTGAGTATGTTGTACCCTGGTGGGATAACCTCATTGTCTTTAGTTCCTGGTTTTAGCCAGGTTTCTGTAAGACATAGCACATCAGGTGAATAGGCTGCTAAGAAGGCATGAAGATTATGGACCTTGTTGTTAATAATCCTGATGTTTAGGTGATAAGTCAGGAGAGAGTTAGGGGACCTTGTATTTGGCCAAATGTTAAAAGTGGTAGTGGGCTGGGAGCTTGTGGGTAGGGTTGGTCCATGGTTAGGGTGGATGTCTCCATCCCTCATCAGACTATGTTGTACAGTAATTATTAGTTTCAGGGCTTTACTAATTATTTTATGATAATATCTAGTTTTGGGGGAGATGGACCATGGTCTAGTTAGTTGGTGGTTGTTAAAAGTGGAAAAGACAGGTTTGTAGTAAGCTAGGTGTTGATCTGATTTATTCAAGGTAGGAGCAGTGTTGGTTTGGGATAAGGGGTGGTGAAAGCCAAGATAGGGCTGATTTTCATAGATGGTGAGGAGATATGGCCCAAGCAATATTACTAAGAGGGAACTAATTGGTCTCATTTTGATAGTTAATGTAGCACTTGGCTAAGGAATGTGAGTTGGGAATCCAGAGGATTAGAGGCAGGAAGGGGTAGTATATGGGGGTGGTGTATGGAGGTGTGGGTTATCTGTGATAGGTTGTAGAAGGTGGAGAGTAGTTTATTGGGTTTAAATTTAGCACTAGTGGGGGTGGGTGGAATTTGGGGGCAGGGTGGGGTGCAGAGCAAAGCGAGGGCGAGTGAAACGGGGCCAGTCCAGACCACAAGATTCTCAGAGTGTGTGAGTATGCAGGCTTGAAAGAATAGGATTTTACAATACTTTTTACTCAATTCTATTTCAAATGAGCTACATTTTTCTCATTTCTGTTTCAAATACGTTAAGAGTTAGCCAGACAATTTTACTGAATTCTTTTATTAAGTATGCTAGCAGTTAACCTGATTTTTCTACAGATATTCTATCAATTAGTTAATAACAGTGAAATGAATTTGGCAGGGGGACCATGTTCTTCAGGCTGTTCGAGCTGTATTTTGCTTGCTGTTTTACTTAGTACAGCAGCCTGATTAGGGATTCACATAATATTAAGCTATATCTATCTATGGACCCTAGGCTAGCCATAGACCCAGTTCAGCCAAGCAATTTATTAGCTTTACAGTTGCACTTAAGATATAGACCTTGCAGTCCTTTTCCTTAGCAAGGGACTGTGCAGGAATGTTTTTCTTTTAGTTTTCGTGTAGGTAGTTTCTTTCAGCACAGTTTGAGCTGTTTGAGGTAAGGAGAGATGGGATGGAAAGACCTTGCAGTCCTTTTCTTTAGTGAGGGACAGAGCAGGAATGGTTTTCTTTTAGTTTTCAGGTAGGTAGTTTCTTTCAGCACAGTTTGAGCCGTTCGAGGTAAGGACAGGTGGGATGGAAAGACCTTGCAGTCCTTTTCCTTGGCAAGGGACAGTGCAGGAATGGTTTTCTTTTAGTTTTTAGGTAGGTAGTTTCTTTCAGCACAGTTTGAGTCATTCGAAGTAAGGACAGGTGGGATGGAAAGACCGTGTTTGTTTAGAGAAACCGCCGACTTGGTCCTTAGGCACTAGGGGTTTTATCATATGATTTTCTTTTACCTGCTGCTATTTAAATGGAGTTCAAACAATGTGGTTTTATCTGAAGAAGTTTATAATTAATAAACGAAAGCAGAAATCCAGCGTTTTTGTACTGTTTTGCATCTTACTGTACATTTACTGTCAGAGTCTCTGTGACCTGCAGGTTTCTTATTTTTTGTTGGTTCATAAACTGAATGAGAGCTTGACTCCAGCATCAATGGATTGGATCCATTATTTGCAGTCTACAGGTCTGATGATTTGACTGTTGCTGCTTTAGTGGCTGAGTCAGTGGCAGCAAATGTGGCTTTGTAGTTAGGATGGTATAAGGCCTGTCTTTGGTCCCTAGTGGTATTGATGATGATACTGGTGGTAAGACGCAGGCAATAGTGCAACTGAAACACAATCAGGTTTGGGTCAACAACTGTCTACCATGTGGTTATGACATCCTCAGCAGTACTGATGCCATGGCAAAACTGGGATACTTATGGCATCCTCAGCAGTACTGATGCTATGGCTTTACTGAAATTCTAGGTACATGCAGGACAAGCTGGGGGAGCACACATGAGCAAAGTCTAACATCTAGTAATGCAGACTCAAATATGGAAGATGTGTAGGATATCCCTTTGAATTTTTGGCACCACCATCTGGACAAGATGTGTCATCTCCACCACAGGCCCAATGTTATGGGGCTGCAGCTGTGGGCATGGGCATTGCTACTTTTGATGCTATAACACATCAGGGTCAGCATGAACACTACAGAAAACTAAAAACTTTTGCCAACAGAGAAGGTGGCATGTTACATTCTTTACTGTTACCATATAATGCAGATTTTAACTCATTACATCCAAGTAACACTTCCAGGTGCATCTGCAGTTACCCCCAACTGCACCTGTAGGCATCAAATATTGCTTGTTCATATTTGCATTAATAATTCCAAAACCATGCTACATACCAGATATCAGAATATTTTATCTTGAAGCATACATGATGGCAAACACAATGGTATAGATATTTGACCTGTGTCAATGAGTATTTGTTAGAACTGTAAGGTGATAGCTTCATTTTTTTAAAGGCTCAAGTCACACCCACTGGGAATTAAAGGTTCACACTCGAAAGAGTTGTACTGGAGGGAATGAATTAACATTGTTAGGGCTATAGTGAAAAGAATTACAATACAGCCTTTGACAAAGAACAGAAAAAATTATTAAGTATTACACCTGTAGTGGTTTATAGTAAAAGTAGGAACATGAAGCAGATTGAGATAAAGGCTAAGGCACCAAGCCATAGCTCTCAACAAATTAGGGAGAAATCCAGAAGTAATCAGGGACACTTTTAAAATATTAACTTTTGTAAACAAGAAACGTCTTTTTTGAATTATCACTTATATGCAATCATGCAGTTTTATAAATGAAAACAAACCATATTGATATATTTTCTGTTGTAAACATTATGCATCACATATAATCTCCTATACAGTCATTGTTATTCGAACATTACATAGCTCGTTCAATTCTTGCCTTCTCTTAAACCTCATTCCTCTTCCAAAACATTATTCTACATGTATTGTTCCCACAATTCCCATTTTTTCTATGTAATTTGCTCCTACCCTTTTCTAAAGATCCCACTTCCATTTATTTTATCTCTGTTACTATATTTACCACTTCTAGTATGAATGGTTTAGACTCTGACTACCATTTTCTAGTAATTGCTTTTTTGGCAGCCAGCAGAATTAAACTTAGCGTGGTCTTACTAAGTCTGGGCAATTCCAATTCTGTATCACAATGCAAAAAATAATTTCCTAGGTTATATCAATTTGCTCACTCAGTATTTCTGACAAAGTAGTCTGCAGGGACTTTTTAAAGTCTGCCAACAGTCCCCCCCCAAAAAAAAAGTTATGTACTCACCCTAACTTTCCATCTGCGTTGTCTATTTTAATTCTTCCTCAACAGCTGAGCTGGGATCAACCATTACTATGCTTGTGGCCACCTAAAAACTCTTGAGCTCCTCCCTACCCACAATGCACCAACCTCTAACATACCTCAGATCTTGTTTGCCAGATGACATAAAGTAAGAAATATTAATATAATATTCCTGACAGAAGAAGCCATTATCTGGAGCTCAACATAAGGCACAGTAGTCTCCTTATAAACTCTCATTCTTCCAGAAGTCCATAATGACAAAGGATGGGGGTTGGTGGGTGGGGAGTTGAGGAAAAATAAAAATGGACAACACAGATGAAACATTATAGTGAGTACATAACTTCTTTATTGGTTGCTGTCAATTTTCATTCATTCCTCAATAGTTGGGACAGAGTCCCCAGCTACCTGAAACCCCGAGTGCACTCTAAGGAAGGATATTCCTGAGCACAGTTGAACCAAAAGCAGCTCTTCCCCTTGAGACCAGATCTAGTTTATAATGAGTAATAAAGGTATGATGATTAGCCGAGGTTGCAGGCACACATATTTCATCCATGGAATACCTAGATAAAAACACTGATGAGGTTGCCATGGATCTAGATAAGTGGGCTGTTAAAGATTTTGGTAATGAGATACCCAATTTATTGTATATAAAGGATATACAGTCGGTACACCATCTTGCCAAAGTTACCTTTGTAACTGATTTACCTATTTTGGAGTCCACAAAGGAGATAAATATTTTATCAGATTTTCTAATTTCTTTTGTTTTATGTAAGTAGAAATGTAATTGTCTATGAACAGCTAACAAGTGTATCATGTACTCTCCTTTGTTTTCAAATTTTGGAAAGAAGACAGGTAGATTAATGGACTGGTTGATGATGGATTCTGACACCACCTGAGGAAGAAAAGAAGGAATGGTTTGTAGTGTAACTCTATCCCTATGAAACATCAAGTATGGTGGTTTAGAGGACAATGCTTGAGGTTCAGAAATTCTTCTGGCTGAGGTAATGGCCAGTAGAAAAATTGTTTTCCAGGTCAAGAACTTAAGATCACATTTTGCTGCTGGTTCAAAGGGGGAATGAATTAAGGACTGCAGTACTAAATTCAAGTCCCATGGTGGAGTAGTGCCCTTATAAGGTGATCTCAACAGAAGAGTGCCTCTCAAGAAGGCTTTACAAAGCTTAGATGAAGCAAGGGAATAATTTTCAAATCCAATGTGGAAGTTAGAGATTGCTGCCAACCGAACTCTAATGGTTGAGAAGTTAGCTCCTTCATTGAAAATTGTTGTCAAAAACTCAAGAACACTTTGTACAGGGGCTGAAAAGGATCAATATGTTTCTGATGCACCCAAAAAACAAATCTCTTCCATTTACGTCTGTAAAGTTTCCTTGTAGAAGCTTTATGGTAAGTTAAAAATATATGATGGACAGGGGATGAGAGGATACGTTGTCTGGCTATTAATGGAAGTGGAGAAACTGCACTGTCAGCTTTAGGTTTGAAATACCCGGGTGAACCATACCTGTCAGATAAGACAGGATGTCTGGAACTGGATCCAGAATCCAAGGTGGGTAAAGTAGATGAGGTCAAGGAAAGGGGAAGCAAATCTGTGAAGGCCAGTAAGGTGCAATGAGGATGACTTTGCTTTTCAACCTGGCAGCTTTCTGTAGAAAATTGGGGATCAAGGGAGTCGGGAGATAAACATAGAAGAGACCAGTCATGTAGCACAGCATTCCTCTGTGATTCCCCTGGAGAGGGAATCAGGGCAAAGAAGCTGCTGCACTTGTTGTTTAGGGGTGAAGTAAAAAGATCACAGCAAGGCTGGCCGCATTGATGGAAAATCATTTCTGTCACTTTCATTTTGAGGGACCACTCGTCATGTAGTATAATAGACCTGCTCAATTTGTCTGCTATCATGTTACACTTTCCCGGAATGTGCATTGCTGTCAGAAAGCAGTTGAATGAGATCACCCATTGCCACACTCTGAGAACTTCTTGACACAAAGGATATGACCTGGTTCCTCTTTGTTTGTTGATGTACCAATCTACTGATATATTGTCTATTAGAATCACAATTGTCCTGAAAGAGATAGAGTCTTGAAAGGCCTGCAACTTTTAAGAGCAATGCTGTAATTTCCAAGACATTGATATGTATGCTGGCACCTTCGGGGGATCAAGTGCCCTGGACTGTTTTTCCCAGGAGGTACCCCCCCCCCATCTCAATCTGGGATGCATCTGTGGTCACTATGGCCTTGGCTTGAGGGAGAATGAAAGGATGATCTTGTAAAACCTGATCTGATTGAATCCATCACCAAAGGTAATATTTCTATGCCTGAGTTTCTTATTTGGGCTGACATTCATTGATAAAGAATCAGCCATTACGTTCATTGAAGAATTCTCATATGAAATCTTGCTAGAGGAACTAAGAATATGGCAGCCGACATTAACTCCAAGGCTTGAAGAATCAACTGGGACAGAATTTTAGCACTGTGAACTAATTTAATGACCTGGAAGCTGATAGTTTTCACTCTTGTTAGAGGAAATTAAGCTGTTACTGATGCTGTATTCAAAACTGTTCCTATAAACTCCAGTATCTGAGAAGGGTCTAACTGAGATGTGCTGTAATTTATAGTAATTCCTAGAAGGGAGAAAGTTTGGAGTACCTGATCTCTAGCTCTTATTAGCAGATGACTGGACATGGTGGTGATGAGCCAGTTGTCTACATACAGAAACACCTGGAATCTGTGCAGTCTCAAGTGAGCTGTTACCACTACCATGCATTTGGTGAATATACTGGGGGCTGTGGTGGGACCAAAGGGCAGGGCTCAGAACTGGTAATGACTGACTCCCAGCCAGAAGCGTAAAGTATCTTCTGGACTGTTGCTTCATTTTTATGTGATGGTATACGTCTTGAAGGTCTATCGAACACATCAAGTCATCCTTGCCAAATAAGGGCAAAATAGACTAAACTGTGACCATCCAAAACTTTGTGTGTCAAACTGATCTGTTCAAGTTGCTGAAATCTAAAATTAGTCTGCAGTCCCTTGTTTTGTTTGGCAATAAAAAAAAAATCTTAAGTAAGTTCTGAATTCTATCTGGTCTGGTGGGACCTCTTGGATGACTCTTTTTCTTGCAGCTTTTGTATTTCTAGTGCTGCTGCTTCCATCTGATTGGGTGGAACATTGTGAAATGTCCATGAGAATGGAGGTGGACGAGAAAAGGGAATTATATAACCACTGGAAATGATCCTCTGCACCCAGGTATATTTTGTGATATCTAGCCAGACTCTCTGGTGCAGAGATAAATGACCCCCAATTGCCTCCACGTGAGAGCTGATAGGGTCTGTGGGAGAAAGAATCTCTAAACACTTGATTTTGAGGGCCACCTCTATTGCTTGGGCATCATCATCCATTTCAGCTCCCCCCTCTGCCTCTGTGGGAACTGTCTCCACATAGATCTTGGAAAGGACCCTGAGATTTTTTTGAAACACATTTTTTGTCCTCTTCATTGGTTCCTAGAAAATGTCTTTTTAGGGGTCATAAAATGTACTGCCACAACAGAGAGAGTCTTTCCATCTTTTTTGCACCTGGAGAGTGTGTCCTTCACTTTGGGGCTGAGTAAAGAAGTTCCATCAAAGGGATCAGTAACAAAAGAGAACTTGAAGCCACAAAATCACACAAGCACATCCAGGCATGTCTCCTAATTTATATGCCTGAACCTGCTGCCCTTGAGGTACCCTCACTGCATGAGAGATACATCTCATGGATGAGTTAGAAATGAACTGTAGGGTTGCCAGTTGTGAGGCCAGAGAAGCCTGTGTCTCAGCAGTAGTGGTCCCTGAAAGAGAATTTGACAGTTCCTTAATCAAGTCTCTTTGCAGTCTAGTAAAATGTGCCAAATAGTTCAGCAACCTAACAGCAAAGGTTGCTGAAGTGTAGACATGCTTCCCAACTCTGTCCAATGTCCTTGACTCCCTGTTAGGGGGATGGACAGTGGAACTTTGTTCCGCAAGTTTCTTCCTAGTGGCCACCACCACAACCATGGTATCCACAGGTACTCCCTTGCTCCAAAACTTCCTTCCTGCTGGTGGTGCCAGAATTTGATCTTGTCTCTTAGAGATAGGTTCAAGCAAATCAGGCTCCATCTGTGCCTGCTTCGGGATCAAATCAGTGAATTCGTCAGTGAGTGAAGTTACCCAGGAGGTAGACATGTCAGATCCAAATGCCTCCAGGAATACCAGTTCCTCCAAAGAAGGATTTAGGGAAGACTAACTACCTCTTTATTTAAGGATCTCTAGGATGTCTCCAAATGAGACGTCATCAGGTGGTGATCTTGGGGATTATTCTGCCTCAACAAAATCAGTATCCTCTGTGACAGATTACTGTGGGGAATCCAAGTGCCTCCTTTTGCACTTTCTCTTCCAAGGTACTTCTTCAGTGGGATGCCCCAGAGAAGTATCAGAAGAGATGGTGATACCCTGCTGGACAGCTTGGAGTGTTTGGACTGGCTGTTCCTGTGGAGTCAAATGTTGAAGCCCAAGGCACAAAGACACATGAGATCCTGAAGGGAGGAGGCCCAAGGCACAGACACATGAGATCCTGACGGGAGATCTGAGGGAGAGAAATCATCCATCCTGTTGAAGCAGTGAAAACTCTCTCCGCCACCTCAAAAAGCAGAATGCCCCAGGGAAAAAGAAGTTGACAGAACAGAGAAGACATGCATCCACCCCATTGACTCCCTCTGCCCTGAAGGCAGTCCACATGAGGTGGTGGTAGGAGCCAAGCTGTCCAATGCCAAGGCTCTGAGGGGCAGAGATGGGTCTGACAACTTTGGAGTCAACTCCAACACCTCGGATCTGGCAGGGCACTATGGCTCCAAGAGTTATCCAGCTCCGAACTCATTACAGCCAGAACACTCAGAGAAGACATTGGAACCGAGGATGACAATATCCTTGGATCTGACACAAACAGCTTCAGCAGACTTGGTTCCAGGGGCGCTAAAATGGATGGTCAAATCAGAGAAGGGGCCAATTGTGGATGGGGCATTGCAAACCAAGACTTCATAACCTGAAAGGGTAGGAGATGGAAGAACACCCATCTGTATTTGCAACAAGAGAAATCTCCTCATCATCTTATCCACATCAGCTTCAGTCAGACTCCTGGAAGAACAAGAGCAGGCTAATGAGGGAGATTTTGAGTGTAGTCTTTCCATGAAAGTGGATGATAACCTGGATGGTACCATGTCAATGCTGGTGTAAGTATCAGGTCCAAGGAAGAGGTTTTGGATCCGAGGTGGTCGGATTCGACAAAGTCTTCTGTGGCTGTGAAATCAGTTTTGAAGCAGAAGCCTTGGAATCCGTCTTCTGTTTCTTTCTCGCAAGTTTCATCGATGATGGAGTGGAAGAACCAGACAGTCTTGGGGCCTTTTTGAAGTCTCCTTAAGTTTTGTTTTGGGGGCTTCAGCCCCAGTAATTGCTTCAGAAAAAGTAGTAGGCAATAATCCCTTCAAAATTAGCTTATTTTTATGATTAACAATCACATAAGGATTGAAATTTTTACAAATAGAGCAATCCACTTTCAGGTGATCTGGGCGCAAACAATATACGCATAAATCATGTGCATCCAAAATAGGAAGCTTATGCCCACATTGCTGGCATTTTTTAAACCCTGAAAGGCCTTTCTCCAACATTTTGCAAAAGGAAAGTTTTTTTTTACAAGATTAGAATGGCAAGGGATGAAAAAGTACCAATGATGGTACTGTAGAATACACAGGCATGTAAGATAAAGTTAATTAGGAACTGTAATGAGAAAAGAAAATTTATACTGGCGAAGAAAAATATCACTTAACTGAATGTAACACAAGAGCTAGGGATGACCATGTTTATTTCACAAAAGTTGCAAACGAGATCTGAGATCGGTTAGGGATTGGTGCATTGTGAGTAGGGAAGAGGGAGCGTGAGAGCTTTTAGGTGGCCACAATTTATAGTAATGGCAGAGTCGGATCTGAACCCATCTGTTGAGGAATGAATGAAAACTGGCAACATCAGATCTTATGGTCCCAATTACCTTTCTTCCCCATCTCACACTTCCAACATATGCAGTCTACATGAGGAACAATTCTTCAGAGACTGCTTGGGGTAAAAAAAAATACCTATGGAATTACTTACAAGCAAAAATCCTAAATCTTCTAGATTTTGTTGCATATTTGGGATATATATATATATATATATATATATATATATATATATATATATATATATATATATATATATATATATATCCCATTGTTTCTTGTTGACTTGCTTATCCAGTCTTTCTTTTCAGTCTTTTCTAACCTCCTCTGATAAAATTCTTATCATGCAGTATTTTATATGCCCTACTAATTATCCCTTTTTAAACAGCAGATTCAGTTCTAGATTATACTGAAAATTCACCATTGCTAGTCTTTCAGCTAGGATCCCCCGAAGAATACATTTGGACTGCAGGCTAGAGACTGGCTTCCCTATCAAGGAAAGGCAATCTCTAGCCTGCAGTCCAAATGTATTCTTGGCTTCTTTCTATTTTATTACCTTTCCCTCTCTAATTATTTGTTCCCAGTACCTCAGTTTATTAACCAGATATTGATAGAAAAAGAGAATGTGAGTTAATATACACTTTTTGAATTAAAAGAAGTCTGTAACGCTAATTATTTTCATTATTTATTAAGAGCAATGCACCACCCTTTCTCCAAAAGTCACCATTTTCAGGAGAGATTAAAAGGCACAGAGCTAAAATTTGAGTTGAAAATGCCTTCCCTTAAATTTCCTATCCTCCTCCTGAATATTATTCTGCATGCATCGTTCCCATAAATTTAACTTACTTCTATGTAATTTGCTCCTTTCCTTTTATAAAGATCTTGCCTCCATTTATTTAATCTCCTTTTCAACATTCAAAACTTCAAGTTACAGCTGGTTCAGATTTGATTTCCTGTTTCTAGTAGCTACTTTTTTGACAACAGCATTATTTAGTTTAGATTAGTTCAGTTTGATTGCTAGGGTAATACACCAATCACAACAGACCATTTACTGGCACAACCCAAGTGAAGAAATTCACACACAAAAAAAACCAAACAAACACAGAACCGATTCATAAAAGTTACCAAGGCGTTGCTATGTCTAGGTAATTTAGAATCTCTAGGTAATTTAGAATCTATATCCCAGCTGAAAATAATCACTTCTTTAGTTACAACCATTTGTTCCCCATTCCTGACAAAGAATTCTGCAGTGAATTTTTAAATTCTGCCAGCTCATTACATTCTCAAAAAAAAAAAAAAAAAAAAACCTCTTCACAATTATATATCTTTCCCATCACTCCTGCATTTGCTATCTACCTGAGAAAAAATTCTTTGAAGTCTGTTTGGAGTATAAAAATACCTAAACCTTCTGAACTTTGTTGCATATTGGCAGCTATATAGATGCCCTACCACCGTTCCTTTGTAAATTGCCTTTCCATATCCCTTCCCAATCTTTTCTTTTCTGACTGATTCTTGTTGTCATCATGCAATATTTTATATGCCCTATTAATTATCCATTTTAACAATCAATCCCTGGTAGGGAAGACAATCTCCATCCTGCAGTCCAAATTTCCTCTTTGCTTTATTGCCCTGTGTTACCTTTCCCTCTCTGGTTATTTGCTCCCAATGCCTTGCCTGCTTTGTGGCCACTCCAATAGCATAGAGGGATAAAGTCCCAACTATGGCCCGGCCAACCTGGGTTTGATTAGTGGCTTGGATGACTGACGAAGTAGTAGGAAAGGGATTGGTATGCCCATTCAAGGTGGAAGGGCATTCACTGATATGCTTCTAAAGGGGAGGTGTGGTCCAAAGAGAGGAGTTGCCCTCGACATAATCAACAAACATGTGGGGGGGGCAGGAAAGAGAGTGACTAGATGATAAAAAGAAGTTATGTCTTACCATAACGTTTTACCTGTGTTGTAGATCTTTGTTTATTCATTACAGATAGGACCTAGGCTCCATCCTCGGAACCAATACGGCCATTTCCCAGCACGCGCAAGCAGAAAACTCTCAGCTAAGAACCTACCCACAATGCCCCTCTCCAAGTTACTCCAGATTGAGTTTGCCCGCACTAGATAAAAAATGTAGTAATTGAAAAAAATAGTAGGAGGCTCTGTCTGAGCAAATACTCTAAACAAGAGTTCCTAAAGTCCACCAGGAGTCCAGGCAGGGGGAAGGAGGGCGGGAAGTAATGAATGGGCAAAGATCTACAACACAGATGGAACATTATGGTAAGACATAACTTCTTTATCTGATGTTGTAAATCTTTGTTTATTCATTACAGATAAGACCGAGTCCCCAGCTACTTGAGTCCTGGGTGGCCCTAAGGAAGGATATTCCTGAGCACCATAGAACCAAAACATGCTCGTCCCCTGGTGGCCAAATCCAGTTTGTAATGAGATATAAAGGTATGAGGTCTTGCCCAATTGGCTGCTGTGCATATATCATCCATAGAGGCTCTGGAATGAAAAGCTACAGAAGTAGCCATAGATCTGGTAGAATGAGCCTTTATTCTGGAAGGTAAGGATAGCTTATTTTGTTGGTAGATAAAGATAATGACGTTTCTAAGCCAAGAGGATAAAGTCACTTTGGAAACAGGTTTAGCCAGTCTGAGTCCTGCAAAGGCCACAAACAATTGGTCTGTTTTCCCTGAAAGATTTAGTCCTGTCCAAATAACAACAAAGCTGCCGGTGCACATCAAGGTTGTGCAAAAGGTACTCCCCTCTATTAGAATGCCTTGGGAAGAAAACCAGCAGGTCAATAGATTGTTTAATGGAAAAGCCAGAAATGACCTTGGGTAAGAAAGAGGGGTCAGTACGAAGGGACACCCTATCCATGTGGAAGATCAAGTATGGACTCTTGACACTCAAGGCCTGCAGCTCAGATACTCTTCTCGCTGAGGTGAGTGCTACTAGAAGTATGGTTTTCCATGACAAAAATTTCAAATCACATGAATCAAAGGACTCGAAGGGAGAACTTGTGAGAGACTGAAGCACCAGAGTCAAGTCCCAGGGTTCTAAGGGAGGCTTGAACGGAGGTTTAACATGTAATACTCCCTTCAAAAAGGTCTTGCATAGGCGGTGTGACATAATTGAAGAATTATCAAGACCATTATGAAAACTGGCGATAGCTGCTAAATATACAGTGATCGTTGAAGCTGAGGCTTCTGCATGTAAAAGAGTAGTCAGGTATTGTAGGCTCTTTTGAATAGGCATAGAGAAAGGGTCTAAGTCCTGATCTTTGGCCCAAATAGAGAACCTAGTCCATTTACTAGAATAAACTTTTCTAGTGGAAAGTTTGTGCGAGGCCAGAAGAATTTCACGAACAGGAGATGGGATGTCAGACAGCCTGGCAATCACTGGAAATGGAGGAACCAAGCTATGAGCTTGAGACTGTGTAGGTTCAGATGAACCAGTTCCTTAGGATGAGATAACAGGTCCTGGGAATGATCCAGGATCCATGGGCTGTGAATCAGATGAGGCCATAGAAATGGGAACCAGACTTGACGTGGCCAGTAGGGAGCAATGAGGATCACTTTGCTTTTCAACCTCTGAGCTTTCTGGAGAAATTTTGGAATGAGGGGAAACAGGGGAAAGGCATACAGAAGACCCGGGGGCCAATCGTGCATTAGAGTGTCTCTCAGTGGTTCCCCCTGAGGGGGGATCAAGGCAAAATAGCTTCTGCATTTGTAGTTTAGAGGGGAAGCAAACAGGTCACAGCAAGGCTTACCCCAATGTTGGAAGATCTGATCTGCTATTACAGGGTTGAGGGACCACTCGTGAGGCATCAGGATGTTCCTGCTCAGATTGTCCGCAATAAGGTTGGAACTCCCGGGAATGTGCGTTGCTATAAGAAAGTGATTGGAAGCTATCGCCCAGTGCCAAATCCTCATGGCTTCCTGACACAGGGGGTAAGATCTGTTTCCACCTTGCTTGTTAATATACCAGACAACTGACATGTTGTCTGACTGGATTGCAATGTGCCCTGAGGTTACGGATGCATGGAATGCTTGCAATGCTAAGAGAACTGCCCTCAGTTCCAGTACATTTAAGTGCAAGTTGGCCTTGATGGGGATCCAGGTGCCTTGGACAGTTTTTCCTTGGAAATGCCCCCCTCCACCCTAACAGTGAAACATCCGTGGTCACCATGGCCATGGGTTGGGGAAGACCAAACGGTCGACACCAAAGATTCATTTGTTGCTTCATCCACCATAGCATTTCTTCCTTGCAATGGTTTGTAAGGCGTATCATGTAGTTGAGTGGGTGGGTTAGCAACGACCACTGTGCAGAAAGGAGCCACTGCAAGATTCTCATGTGCAGTCTCGCAATTGGTACTAACGTAATGGCAGCTGCCATAGAGGCCAAGAGTTGCAGTACAAGACATTCTGGTACATATGTGTGAGGAAGAAGGTCTTGTATTTGGTGTCTTATTTTCAAAAGCGTGTGAGGGGGTGAGATGCTTGACAGGATGTTGTGTCAAAGACTGCTCCAATAAATTCCAGTGTCTTCGCTGGGGACATCTGAGATTTGTCTTTGTTGATTGTAATCCCCAAGCAGAGAGCGAGACCTTGGGTGTAAAAGAAATATACAATAAAGAAAGCGTACCTCCTAATGCTAAAGTACAGCTATCAGTAACAAGTAAAAACAATATTCAAAATGAAACGCTGTACAACAATGGCCAATGAAGTAAAGTTCTCTTGGAGAATAAGTAGTGTGGTTAAATGATATAAACTTTTAAAGGTGCAACATATATAGCACAAATTTCCAGTACTTCAATTAAATTCACTTACAAGATTGTTGTACAGCATTTCATTTTGAATATTGAGTGTAAAAGAGGCTGCAGACTAGGAGACTCCTGGTTGGAGCGGTAAGGAGCCAGTCATTTAGACAGGGAAATACCTGGAATCCCTGTAGTCAAAGATGAGCTACAACAACTGCCATACATTTGGTGAACACTCTGGGGGCTGTTGAAAGACCGAATAGTGGTGCCCTGCACAGGTAGTGATTGGCTCCCAGCCAGAAGTGGAGAAACCTCCAGAAGCGGTGATCCATCTTTATGTGGTAGTACACATCCTGAAGGTCCATAGAGCACATTCAATTGTCCCTCCCTAGGAAGGGAAGAATAGACTGTATTGTGACCATTTGGAATTTTTGAGGTTTGATAAATTTGTTCAGTAGGCTGAGATCCAGGATTGGTCTCCAGTCCCCTGTCTTTTATGGCACTAAAAAGAACCTTGAGTAAAACACGAATCCTGTCTGGTCTGGTGGGACTGGTTGGATGACTCTTTTTCTTATCACCTTTTCTATTTCTAAGGCTGCTAATTCCCTCTGATTGGGTGGTACATCGGGGATTCATTTGATGGGTCTGGGAGTTAAATCAAATGGTATTTGGTAACCTCTGGATATTATTCTCTGCACCCAAGCATCTGTAGTAATAAGATGCCAGGCTGGTAGATGCAGAGAAAAATGACCCCTGACTACTTCCAGAGGAAAGCAATCGGGCCACTGCTCAGTAGCGCTGGTAGGGTCTGCCAGAGAAGGAATGTCTGGTGCCCTGGTTACGCGGACCCCTCTACCCTGAAAGGGGCATCTTCCATAAGAGTTGCCCCCTCTGCCCCAGGGGGATGATTCACCACGAGTATCACGAAAGGATCCTTGGGATTTCTTGAACCACATCTTTCCTCCCTTCTGGTTCCTGGAGTAGGACCTCTGGGGGTTGGAAATGTGTATGCCCACAGCAGACAAGGTCTTTCCATCTTTCTTACTACATGCAAATATGTCTGGTACCTTGGGTCCAAAAAGTGCAGATTTGTTAACAGGTGCATTAACAAAGGATGATTTAAAGGGGTCTGTGAAGTCACTCAACCACATCCAAGCATTACGTCTCATGACAACACCAGATGCGGCAGCTTGAGCTGCCCCCTCGGTGATGTGAGATATCAAATGCATCAAGGAGTTTGAGATGGATTCAAAGGTAGCTAGCTGCAAGGTGACAGTGTCATGTACCTCATCAGGCAGTACCCGCACCAAAGTGGAAGACATTTCAGAAATTAGGTCTCTTTGGAGGCAAATAAAGTGTGCCAGATAGTTAAATGACCGAATTCCAAAGGTCGCTAAAGCATAGGTCCGCTTCCCTAGTCTGTCCATGGCCTGGGACTCCCTGTTTGGAGGATGGACAGTGGAACTATCTTCTGCCAGTTCCCTCTTGGTGGCCATCGCCATGACCATAGAATCAACTGTCAACTGTTTGGACCAGTGGGGCTGGTCTTCAAGTGTAGATAAAATTTTGTCTGGCCTCCGGGGGGGCAGGTTCTGTGTTTTCCGGGGCCTTCCAGGCATGCTGCACAATTAGTTTAACAAAGTCATCTGCTGATGGGGTCACCCAGTAAGTAGATGGCTGGGCATGGAAGGCCTGCAGGAACACCGATTCCACAGAAGAAGGATTAGAGGACTTCCATTCCCCCTGCAGTTTGAGGATTTTTGAATGTATCCAAATGAAACACCATCTGGGGAGAACGTGGGGACCCTTCCCCCTCATCACAATCAGTGTCTTCTGTGATAGATTCCTCTGGGGAATCAAGGTGCTTCCTCTTGCACCATTTCTTCCGGGGTGGCTCTCCAGTGGGATCTTTTGAGGAGAACTCCAGAAAAGGGGTTCCCTTCAAAGGGGGTTCTTGTGACTCCTGTGCCCGGAGACCCGACATAGCGGGTTTGGAGAGGTGCATGCTAGGGGAGGTTTCTGATACTGATGTCATTGGTGCTGACTGTGAGACTTCAGAATGAAGGACCCTTTCCATCACCTGTACAGCAGGCCCACTCAAGGAGAGATGGGAGCCCGGAACCGAGGGGGCAACCTCAGAAACGGGATCACACCCTGCCTTGAAGAGCCCACCTCCAGTTGAGGGGTTCTGAGAGAACTGGAAGCCATCAAAACCATGGACATAGATGGTGCCAGCGAGAAAATAGGTGCAGGACTAGGTACCAGGGTACAGACGGTCCAAGCACCGCTCCGAGAAAGTATCGGCTTCATTGAAGGCAATGCAGCAAGGGTGGTTGGTGCTGACAGGGGAAACACTGCTGTCAGAGCCAAGACAGTATGTACCAAAGCAGACATTGGTACCAAGATCAGGGTGGATGCTGGAGGAGGATAAACAGGAGAAGATATGGTAAAAGTTTCCAAGCCAGGAGAGATGGAAGGTCTAGCTGGAATGGGCAATCCCCTAGCTGCCAGAAGCTGGTCCACAACCTGCACTAGATCTAGTTCAGAAAAACTCCTAGTGGATCTAAAGGAGGCTGCTGAAGGGGAATCAGGTCTTTATAGAAAGGGGCTAAACCTCTGCCCCAAAAAAGGGTCGTAAGTTGGAGAATATCTTGTCCTTGGCAGGTATTCAAGTTTTGGAGCCAATGGAGCCAAAGAAACTATCGTCACCATGGCCGGGGATGATGCAGAGGCATGTACAGTCATCAGAGCCCATGGAGCCAAAGAAACTGTCAGCACCGTGGTCGGGGATGGTGCTGAGGCATGTACAGTCATCAGAGCCAATGTGGGAACCAAGGATGGCACCAAAGTCAGTGGTGCCATGGTTGGAATCACAATAAGAGTGAATATCATGGTCACCACTGAGGGAGAGGACACAGAGCCTGGTGCCGAAGAGGTCTGCGCTGAGGGTGCCAGTGAAGCATGGAGCCGACTCGCTTTCATAACTGATGGAGGTGCAGGAACCAAGTGACTCCATTTTTCCTTATGTTTTTTGGTCTTAGGAGGGTGTGAGACCTCTGACCCAGATAGAGCCTCCGAGAAAGGTGTCTTGAGTAGACCTTTTAAAATAAGTTTATTCTTATGTTCTGCTAGTGTCCAATTACTAAAACTAGCACAAATGTCACAGTCAGCTTTAATATAATCCATGCTCAAACAGTAGACACAATGGACATGTGTATCTGAGTTAGGCATCTTGCATCCACACTTGTCACACTGTTTAAATCCCAACTTAGCTTTGTCTGACATGGTAAGGTAACAATGCTATCCTATAAAAAAAAAAAAAATAAGGGAGAAAATACCAGTGATGTTATTTTTAAAGAATACCACTAGTAAAAAGGGAAGGCCTGTCAAGACAGGAGAGAGGGACAGTACCAAAAAAGGTAAAACATTAAATTACCAAGGAAAAGGGTAGGAAATAGGCTTAGGTTATAGGGGACAGTGAGAAAAGGCTAACTTGACTAAATATTTAGTAATTCTGAAGAAAAACTGTCATAAAATTAACAATTTTCTACTTAGCTTTGAGAGAGATGGCTAACACGTCTGACTAGGAATGCGGCAAACAAGATCTGGAGTAACTAGGAGAGGGGCATTATGGGTAGGTTCTTAGCTGAGAGTTTTTGGCTTGCGCGAGCTGGGAAATGGCCGTATCGGTTCCGAGGACAGAACCAAGGTCTTATCTGTAATGAATAAACAAAGATTTACAACATCAGATGAAAAATTACCCCCAGATGGAAGTACAGATGAGCAGAGTCCCCAGGACACCTGCAGGATCCATGACCAGCTCCACCGAAAAACAGGGTAAGTCCAAAGGTTTGGACAGTAGTTGGTAGACCCAGTATGGACATTGGGTAAAGGGGCCAGGCCAATAAACATGAGGTCCAAGGGGAACAAAAAAAATACCTTGGCTCCTTTGTCAGGTTTTTTCCAGTAAATTCCAGTTCTCACTTGCCTATTCTCTATACCCCTACTTGCAATCATGCTTATTGGCAAAATCTCTTTTTTCAGTTCCTATTTTGGCTTATTCTTAGAATACTTTCTGCTGTGTTATGGATATAATACTGTGTATGGCTCCTGCTATTCTCCTTACAGATCTGCATCCAAAATCCTACTCTCTTCTTATTTCTCAAACATTTTCCCTGTTTTATCACTTTGATTTATAACCTTCTGCTGGTGTTGTGTACATGAGCCTTAAATTCTTAGTTGTAATGTAGCCCTTCAAGTCAGATAACCCTAAATCACCTTGCTCTATGGGGAGGATCAACTAACTCCACTTAACTCTTTCGCTCTTCCCCCCTTCAATGATTTATTAATTATCATCCAAAATGTCTCCTATAGTTAATAAAAATATGTCTGAAAGGTATATAAAACAGGAGGTAAAAACATTTTCGCTGCTTGTATATTACTGTCCATATAGGTTCATAGGTTCATACTAGGCTATCTGCTCTAGGGCATTTATAAGCCTAGCCAGAGTGTGTTTGGCTTTCGCCACCCATTTTAAATTAATTTTGCTATGCCTTTTTTTGAGGTTAGTATACTGTGCCCCTGTCTAACAGTGACACAGAAGTGATCGCCGGGGTAAACCTACGATCTCCCATCCTCTCATCAAGATTCCTCTTGAAGAGAGTCAATGTGGGACTCTGCCTAACCTGGACTGGGATTTTATTCCAGAGTGAAGGGAGCCTCTGGGTTATGATTCTGTCCCTCCAGCATGTCCTATTTATTTCAGTGCTGAGGTTCAAGTCTCTCAAGCGCGTAGCTCGATGGGATTTGGATTTTCTGAGGTGCAGCATGTCCATTAATTCCGGGTTGGACATGACTTTATACGTCAGGCACAGATCGCCTCTGAGCAGGCGGTATGCCACTGAGTAGAGCTGGAGTTTCTTTAACTGGGAAGCATATGGCATCTGTTTGAACCCTTTGATCCTCTTGGTGAGGTACTTTTGGGGTCTTTCCAGTTGCTGCAGGTGTCTGGTAAGGTACATCCCAAAAGGGGCATTGTACTCAATTATGGGCCTGATGAGGGATGAGTAAAGAGACACGATGACCTCCCCTGATCTATATGTGAATCCCTTCATGATTAGGTGGGCTATATAAAATGTTTTTCTAACCACTTTGGCCACGTGGTTGTCAAATGAGAGATTGCTATCAACTTGGGTCCCCAGGTCCCTAATGACTTCTTCTGTACTTAATGGATTACCACCTATGTGGTAATTTGTGGGCACTTTGTTTTTTCCAAAGGGGATGACTATACACTTTTTGGCGTTTAGCTTGAGGCCATGGCTCTGGCACCAGTTGTCTGTTTCTATGAGGCCCTTTTGGAGGATGCTTGTGTCAGCTGGAGAGTTGATTATGGCACCCAGTTTGCAGTCATCTGCGAACTTGGTCAGCCACAGTCCTTCCGTGTTGGCCTGTACCGCCGAGAAATATATACCGAACAAGAGAGGTCCCAGGACTGAGCCTTGTGGGATGCCACTTGTAACTGGTTTGGAGTCTGACATGGCTCCAGCAATTCTAACCATGTGGGTTCTGTCCTTGAGCTAGTTTGCAACCCATCTAGTGACATAGGGGTTTATATTTAAGCTGGTGAGCTTATCTATAATGCCCGAGTGGGGTATTGTATCGAAGGCTTTTGCGAGGTCCAGGTAGGCTGTGTGGACCACCTTCCCCTCGTCAATGGCCTTGGTGACTGTTTCAAAGAAACCAAGAGCTTCCGGTTTCTCAGTTTTGGTATTATCTTTTGTTTGGTCTCTTCCCACATATCCTTAGCTGCCATAAGCAAATCGTTTTTAATCCATTCAGCTAAATACTTCATCTTATGTCCATATTAGTATTGGTAATGCTGAACCAATTTGTGTGCTGGTATACAGTTTACCATTATAGCCTTTGTTTTATCTTTATTACTTTTATATCCTCAGAAGACTTGAAACTGTTTTAAAATGTTCCACAACACTGAGTTGTCCTTTTCTGGATTAATTAGGTACAAAATAATATCATTTGCAACTAAAGCAAACTTTTCTTGATTATCATACCAATTATATCTTTGAATTAATGAGTCCTTTATTTTCTTTGCCAATTTCTCTAAATATAAAGCAAACAACAAAGGGGAAAGAGGACACCCATGCTTGGTTCCACTGATTAAACACAACTTATCAAAGAGGAACGTTCTCCACTAGCCATCCCTTCTGAAGAAACTTCTTTCTTACCTAACAACCCTTCAATAATTTCCACTACTCATTTCTTAAATCCCTCTCTTTTAACAGGTAGGGAGGAAAGTGCAAATGTCTCATTTTTACTTCATTACTCTGCATATTTATCTTAATTTTTACAGGTGTAACTTCTGAAACAGTTATTTGACATATGTCAAAGTTTTCAGTTAAATGCACATGCTCTTGTGTCCAGTCTAGCCCAGTTATTATACCTTGGGGAATGATACATAAATTCTGTCTGAGCTCCTACTACTTAATTCACGTTTTCCACATCAAATATTTTCACATTTTTCTTCAGAACTCAACCCTGTTTCGCTAGAATTCCTTTCCTAGGTTCCCCTGATACATCCTCACTATTGCAAATCAAGTTCCAGTTCCACCCATAGATAATATTCCCTGCTAAAAGCTGATTATTTCTCCCAAAACTTTCTTACATTTCATAATAGCATTTTTTTAGAATATAAATACTAGTAACTGTAATCATTCTCCCCTGCTAATAGCCTTTTTTCCCCTCATCTAAAATGTCATTGTTTTGTTTTTTTTGTTTTGTTTTGTTTTTTAATACAAGGCCCAATTGAGATTTGAGTGGAGTCTTTTGGTAGCTTGACAGATGTGGTACGTTTTTTCAGATGTAAAGTAAATATAGACAAAACATGGCTGCAACTGAATATGAACCAATTTATAAAAATGAAGAAAACATGTTCTTCTTTGGAGTACTCCTCATAGTAAATGTTTAGGGATTCGCTCAGAGAATACTTTGAAGGAGTCAGTTAATAAAATATATACTGAACTAAGTGGTTAACGGTTGACTTTAGGAGATGGAAAATGGTTGGACTTAATCTAGATCAGATAATGCAATCACTACCTTTCCTGTGTTGCCATTTGTATTGCTATTACTGTTGTGTTCTTTTCAATCATACCTAACAGTTAGACCAGCTAATTTCTTAATGGTGATAAAATTTTACTGTTTGATGTTGTTTTGTTTTTGTTTTTTTTTTTCACAAGGCCCAGTTTAGATGTAATATCAGATGATGCAGCAACAGGTATGCCATTTGAAAAGCAAATACTGACTAAAGAAATAGGTAATCAAAGTTCTGTATTTATATACAGTGCAGTTTAAGCTGGTATAAATCAGGCAAGGTGATGTGAGGCTAAATAAAAGCAGGTGATTCAGCAATTGGGTATAAATCAAGAATATGTTGATAGAATTCCTTGTTGGTCTTGTTCTGTCAGAAAGTAAGAGAGAAAGAATTTCCATTTGTTTCATTTGTTTTAAGGTGAGCATTTTGGGTTTTGAAGTGGACTATGTGAGAAAATGATATTTGATATTACCTGTCTAAAGAAGAAAGTAAAGTATGCCTACAGGCTGAAGGAAGCTGGGTTCAGAAAGTGTAAAGAAGGAAAAGTGGGCTAATTTATTGGAGACATATGTATGGACTTGACATGGAACATTTTAGAGCAGGTTAAGCAGAAGCTGGGTTTAAATAACAGGCTAAAAATTACAATATGATGTTCTACAGAGGACAGTCCTGCATATACATTGGGTATTAAGGATTAGGTGGTAATCCTTCAACTTTAGACTCTCTCTACTTGGAATCAAGGGGAAAATCATCAGTTATTAAAAGACTAATTAAACTGAGTAAAGTACTGAGAGATCTGAAAAACAATACTTCAGTTAAATTGTGGTAGACATGAATGTGTACTTTAGAAGAGAAGCTTCAAGCTTATAACAAAAGCATTTGGACTACATTTTTGCGTTCAGAGACGTACACTTTAAGTACATTTATAATCATACTTATCTTAACATTTAAATCAGTTTTCTGGGATTTTTGCACTTTATCTGAAGTTGAAAATACTAATTTAAGGCATTTTTATAGTCTGCATTGATTTCTGGTTTCTCTGCTAGGCCATATTATTTTTTTCTGAGTTTGGTTGCTGCCCATCCTCACTATTGCTGTTTTCATTTTATATTTGGAGGCTTTAGAGCTGTCTGCCCCTGCTGTATAGCTAGCCCTAGAAGCTCCTCTCAGTCTTATCACCTCTGCTTGTCTTACTGGCTATTGATAGAATAAACTGAGAAGGCCCTCCCCTTAGACTGTTAGTGTACTTTGAAATTGCCTTGAAGTGTGTGTGTGTGTGTGTGTGTGTGTGTGTGTGTGTGTGTGTGTGTGTGTGTGTGTGTGTGTGTGTGTGTGTGTGCGTGTTCCTCATTCCTGGCTTGTCTGCCTTTGAATTACCTTGCAGTTACTTGTTACTAGTTGTGAGACTTGTTTCTGATACCTTTTCAGTTGTGGCTAACTAAAGTGTGTTTTTATATGAAGATGGTCAGGACTACAATTCTAGTGGGAGTAGAAAGATAGTCTGGTCTGTCTGAGTTGGGAAGCGCACAGGGAAGCTTAAAATGAGAATTACTTCTTGTAGCTAGTTATTTTATTTGTTTCCAATACCTTTTCAATTTTGTTTATCTGAAATGTGTTTCTACATTAATTCTAGTGGGCGTAGAAAAGTAGCCTAGTCTGTCTGAGCTGGGAAACACACAGGGGAGCTTAAAATGACAATTACTTATTGTAGCTAGTTGGTACCTTTTTACCTTTGGCCAACCAAAGTTTGTTTTTTACATTAAGAAAACTGGAACTGCTATTCCCGTGGCAGTAGTAACATATCCTGGTCAGCCGAGTTGGAAAACACAGAGAGACTTAAAGTAAGAATTACTTGTTGTAGCTAGTTATTTGAGTTGTTCCCAATACCTTTTCAGTTTTGTCTATCTAAACTGTGTTTTTGCATTAAGAAGGTTGGGACTGCAATTCTAGTGGGAGTAGAAAGGTAGCCTGGTCTAAGTTAGGAAACACACAAGGGATCTTAAAGTGACAATTTGTTGTAGCTAGTTGGTACCTTTTCACTTTTATATTAAGAAGACTGAGACGCCTATTGTAGTGGCAGTAGTACAGTAGCGTGGTCAGTCCAAGCGGGGAAACACACACCAAAGCTTGAAAGTGAGATTGTTTCAGCAGCCAGAGGGCTTTTTAGGAACTTAGCTGGGTGTTAATCTGTACTTGAGAGCTACCTTTTCTCTGCTTTTATTTAAGAAGTTCCAGGATCGTCCAGCTCGTGGCAGTAGGTCTTTACATGGTCTCTCTGAGTTGAAAGGCACTCCAGGAGCTTAAATCATTTAAGTCATTAACTGGCCAGAGGGCACAGGAGTTAGTTTTCAGCTTTTTCTGTCTGCTATAAATTAGGTGCATTTTTGTGGAACTGTTTACTCCTCGGTGGTGGTTAGCAGTACCCTGTATAGTAGCAAACCTATAAAGTTAATACTTAAGACTTTAACCCATAACACAGAAAAACTTTGCATGGAGCTAAGCTCACAGGAACAAGATAGTGCCATACAGAACAAAGATCAGAGCACTATTTAACATTTAGCCTTCACCTTAGACATCATTCAGGTAAAACCAAGACTCTAAAACATAATAGCTGAACCCTAATACAGGTCCTGACAACATGGATTTGCAATTTCCTAATGTCTCTGTGGCCAGCTTGGTAGATATGGGCATCCTGAGACAATGTAGCAATTGTCTCATGTACTCAGACAACCTCTTAATCCTTAAAGAAACTAACAGTATGTGAGAGATGTACATACATAACTTCCTTGGAGGCAAACATCTCGGTATAAAGAAGGTTGTCAAAAACACACACATTACGTTCTTCAAACATACTGCTCACTACACACATAAACCTTCTTATGATGAGACACGTAAAAGAAACCTCTCTAAACCTCAAAGACCTCCTAAGCCATCAACCTGAAACACCTGACCTCAAAATCACCAAAGCACACACCAAAAGCAACACCTAATACTACACATAAGCCTACACCCAATGATTCCCCAAGAGCAAAGCCCATAAGGCAAGCAAACACTTTACCTAGTACTCTTCTCATAGGGGATTCTATTGTATGAGACACGTATACTACTCTCACCAGGATGGATAAGATAATGGTTAGTTGCCTTTCTGGAGTTAGAATCTACAATATCATGCACATACCCAGGTCACTGCACCACCATTACCAATATGATTCCATCATAGTTCATGTGGATGTAAATGACCCAAGGCATACCTCACTGGTCTGTATGAAAAGAGACACAATGGATCTCTCTGAATGTATGTCACTGACAAGTACGTGCCTTGCATTGAGTAGCATTCTACCTTCACCAAGGATGATGCCACTGTATGAGCAGAAAATGATTTGGCTTAGTTTCTGGTGTCATTCCAGGGGAATCCAGTATCTGTCAGCATGGGAAGACATGGGTAACACACACTTTGCCAAAGATGGTCTGTATATGCTCTCCCTGGGCTTTCAGATGTTGACTAACTCTATCCATCCATCCTCTTACAGCCTTTTTAAGTGATGTAAAAATGGCAAAACTACAAACATAGCAAAAAAAAAAAAAAAAAAAAACTCAAACCAACCTTAAGGTGTTACTGCTCAATGCTAGGAGTCTAAACAAGAAACTCAAGTATATCCACTGCCCTCAAAAGACTACCACAGACAACCAGTACACATCAAACCAAGGCACCAAAATGAAATGACCACCAATATTGATTATAACAAACACAGAACTAACAAAAACAAGAAACTCCACACTCTACATGCTGTTCTCACTCTGGAGAATGTAGACATCTATGCTGTTACTGAGACTTGGTTTAAAGCTGCAGAAAGGACTCCAGCAGTGGAGGGCTACAGTGTCTTACACCCATTTAGACCAGCATCAGCAGCACAGACATGAGTTAAAGGTGGAGGTGTCTCAATCTATCTTAGCAACAAATACAACTCCAGGTTGATTAAGCAGGATGATGCCCTGGAGTACATCTGCATCCAAGTCTCCATAGACAAGGTTCCGCACCACGTACTGGCTAGTTACAGGTCATACCTCTATGAACCACAAAGCACACAACTTTTACCTAGACCTATAGATGTGCTCACCATGCAACCAAATACCTTATTCATGGGAGACTTTAATTATTCCTGTATAGACCAGGAGATGTACACTGCCTCTAACTCATAGACCCAGCATTTCCAGGACTTCATCAATGCAAACACCCTAGTCCAGATAAAGCAGTCTTCAACCAGAGGATCAAACATACTAGACCAAGTACTCACCAACATGGGACAGTGGTGCTCTCCCCTGCTGTGTCATGACTTCATCGGTCAAGTCAGACCACAAAGCTGCCTCCTTCAAAATGAAATTCAACTTGGAAAACCTAACTACAGTTAGCTATACTAAAGCTAACTACAGCCTATTAAGCGACTGTTTGTCAAAATGCATGGCTACCCAAAGCTCGAGATCACAGCTACCTATGCAGAATTATTTGCAGAAACCCTGTACTGACATGTAAATGGCTGCATTGAGGCTACCATACCTACCAGAAGTAAGCCCATATCTAACACCAAAAACAAACCTTTTCTTAACAGGTTATATAACAAAAAGTCATGGCCAAAATCAGAAAGAGCGACTCTCATAGAGGCAAGAGCTCTCTGACTCAACTAAACAAGCAACTAAGAAGTTAATAAACTCCAGCAAGGCCAATTACTTGGTCAAATAAGCCTTCCAGGCTAAGAACAATCACAAGGCCTTCTTCAGTTATGTCAGGACGTGTGCAGAACTGGTGGTAAATGGCACAACCTTCAAGGTGGCACAGCAAATCTATTGGCTGATAAATTTAGCTCCCCCATCACCCCCTGTGAAATCTCTTCTAGTATATCCCACAGCTATCAAATGGGAGCAGGTCCTGGTGGTGCTCACTAGGGACAAAAATACTGCTTCAATGGGCCACGACAATACCTCTGGTTGCCTCCTAAATAGCCTAAAACATGACCTAGCAGGACCACTTGAGGCATTCAGCTACAGCCTCAAAAAAGGTTATGTGCCAGGTGAATGGAAGGCCATAAAAATCATCCCTCTTCATAAGGATGGACCATCAACTGACCCCAGAACTACAGATCCATCAGTTTGACAAGTCTAATATGCAAAGCCATGGAATGAATTATCATGGAAATGATCAACAAGAACACCGCTAACCCACAAACAATGGACCCATCCCAGTCTGACTTTGCTAAAGGAAGGTCTTACCTACTTAACCTGGTAGACTCCTTAGAGAGGGTCAACATGGATGAGGGGAAAACTGGGCATACCACCTACCTTAGCATTCAACACAATACACTACTCAGGTACTGTTGACAAACTCTCAGAACTAGGAATATGTCCCTGCATAACTCACTGGATTGCCAGATGGCTCACAGATAGGACCCAAGAAGTAAGGATCAGCGAGACCACCTCCACCAACAGACCAGTCACCAGCAGTTTACCCCAGGGTTCTTTGATGGGCCCACTCCTGTTTGGCATCTATTTCTTAGAAGTTAAGGCTAATGTCAGAGGCCTCTGGCTCACCAAGGTCATAGATGACTGTAAACTGGGTGCTGTCATAGATTCTCCCCAAGACACCAACATTCTACAACAGAGTCTAACACAAACAAATGACTGGTATGAAAGCCATGGATTAAAACTCAATGCAAAGAAATGCATTATACTGCCTTTTGGGAAATCATCCACCCAAGCTAATTACTGCATTGAAAAAACACCCTTAAGAGTTGACAGGATAGTTAGGGATCTGGGAACATATGTAGATAGCAATCTAGCATTCGACCAACACATAGCCAAGACAGTAAGAAAATCATTCTATATCACCCAACTCATAAGCAAGGGTATGGTATCTTGGTCCAAGGAAGTAATGGTACCACTCTGTCCAACTCTTATCGGACCCATCATTGAGTACAATTCCCCCTTTGGCATGTACCTAGTCAAGCACTTGCAACAGTTGGAATGCCCTCAAAGATCCTTCACTAGGAGAATCCAGGGTATGAATACCCTGCCCTACATAGATCCTCTTAAAGTCCTATCACTATACTCAGTCTCTTATAAGTTACTCTAGAAGCAATCTGTACCTAGCATATAAGGCATCCTTGGATCTAACTCTGATGGAACTCTTGCACATCTCAATTCAAACAACACCAGAAACACTAGAATCAAGGACCTGAACTTTGCAACATAAATAGAACCTACTAGAGGGACCAATATATGTCTCAAAGGATCCCCACACTATTCAATAAGCTCCCCATCTACATAAAGCAGAGTTCATCCCTGACCCTGTTGAAAAGTAACTTTGATCATTGGATAGGAAATCACAAATTCACCCCTGGCTTGAGTGGGGGTCAACAGTAAGTAAATTAATCCCCAACTAACATACCCTCCAACACACACACAAACCCCTCAGCTTCCTCTTTACTAACATACCCCACCATACAAGTGGCCAAGGAACTCTGGAACAAAACCTGATTGGATTGCACAGCTAAGCTTGTAAAGACCCTAATGGTTGTCAGCATAGTATGAATCTATGAACCTATGAAGACAGCTAAAAATGGATCTGTTGGGTAATGAAATGTGCCACCGAGTCTAGAATATTTAGGATATTTGCCTTGATATCTCTATTTTTAAACACTTTTATTAAATTATCACTTGTGACACAGGCAAACTTACATTTATACAAAAGTAATGATACTATATTAACAAGTTAACACGTACAAACCTTATTCATTACAGATATTGCTGTATACAATATAATTAAACCAAAATTATATAAATTGTTCAATTTCTGCCTTCTTTTAAACCTTGTTCATCCTCCAAAACATGTATCTGCATGTATTGTTCCCACAATTTCCATTTTTTCTATGTCATTTAGTAGTACTCTTTTCTTAAAGATCCCACTTCCTGGTCTTTTTTTCTCTGTTACAATATACAGTACATCAAGTATGGCTGGTTTAGACTTTGATTTCCATTTTCTAGTAACTGCTTTTTTGACAGCCACCAGAATTAAACTTAACAAGGCCTTATGTCTAAGCAATTGAGATCCTGTATCCCAGCTCAAAAAATAATTTCCTTAGTTGCACTCATTTGCTCACTCAATATTCCTCACAGAGTATGCTGTAAGGGTTTTTTTAAAGTCTGCCAATTCACAACACTTCAAGAACATATACTCCCAGGTACCTCTTTCTTCCCCATTACACCTCGAACATTTGCATTCTACCTGCGGAAAAATTATTTGTAGGCTGCTTGGGGTATAAAAGTACCTATGCAAACAATTCCAGACAAAAATCCTAAATCTCCCAGATTTTGTTGCATATTTGAGAGTCATACAGCACCAGGTTCTGTGTGGACTACAGGAGTCATACATATGTCCTCCCATTGTTTCTTTGTAAACTGCTTATCTAATATCTTTTCACAATATTTTCTGATCTCCTCTAATTGATTCCTATAGTTAATGTACAATCTTGTATATACCCTACTAATTATAACTTTTTTAACAGCAGCTTCTGTTCTAGATTCAGCTTAAAACTCAAACAGTGCAGGGCTTTCAAGATGGCTGCACATTGAGTAACAGCTTGTTTCTGGTTCTTTCAGTGTGAAAACAGAAATTCAGCAGAGAAGGCCAGTAGACTTGTGGTTATGGGTACATTTCAGTAACTGGCTAGTAATTGCACTGCCTGGATGCCAGGAATAAAGAAATACAAAAAACGGAAGAAAATCAGCTACAAAAAGTGAGGAAGAAACACCGACTGGGGAAATTTCTGCAGCTGTTCAGCAAAAACCAATGCAACCCTCAGACATGATTTCTAGTACTCTACAGGAAGATATAAGACAAATGCATACAGACCTGGTTAAAATAAAGAAAACACTGATGGAGTATATCAACACAAACAACAAAAGGCAGGAAAAAATGGGAGAAGCTTTAAACAGATATTCACATGAGATGATAGAGCTGCAAAAATCAGAGGTCGAAATGAAGTAAAGGCTGGCTGAATATGAAATTGCTCAGGAAGAGATGCTTCAAAAAATAATAGAATTAAAGGACAGAGTACATAAGGAAAACCTGAGATTTTTCAGGTATACCAGAGAAGCTGGAAGGAACAGACTGTATTAAGTTTATGAAAGCACAAATAAGCACCTGGACTGGTATTCCACAGCAGGAGTTGTTAGTTGAAAGGGCACATTGGGTGTATGCTCCAAATCTAACTATAAGAAAGCAACCTGGACCTTTAATAGTAAAGATGCAATCCTACCAGCAGAAGGAGATGATTATGACAAAAGTGTGGCAGAAGGACAAAATACTAAAAGTGAGAGACAGCAGAGTGTTTGTGGAAAATGATTACTCATTGTACACTAGGCAGAACAGGTGTAAATTCATTCCACTATTCAGGGTATGTCGAGAAGCAGTTGTGGGATTCAAACTGCTGTATCGACTATCTTTAGGGTATTCTTCCCTGGAGGGACAAAATCATTTTTTGAAGTGCATGCTAAGGATGAAATACAAACGTTTGTCCAACAAAAAGTGAGTTGTGAAACAGTTCTTCTGGTAATAAAGACCACAGAGAGACTATACCTGTGAAACCTTCTCCAGTATTTTAACAAAAATGTTGGCGAGAAGGAAGGGAGCGTGAGAGTTGACTAGAAGAATTGAGAGTGTATTGGAAATGAAGCTGAGACAGGATTTGGGTGATGGAGAATGTGAAGAGTGGGTAAAGATAGATAAAGGTTGCCAGCCTAGCCAGATAGAATTTTGCAGATAATTCTGCAATTGTAAATATGAATGTAAATTACAGGCTTGTCTTAAATGTAAAGAAATAGTGTTAGATGTGGACCTGGGAGAAAATGTGACAACAGTGCTCTCTACTGACCAAAGTAAAGCATGTGGTGACCTTTTGATGAAGACAGTGATGCCGAAGGGTCTAGATGAAGAAATTCTTTCTTTTATTTTAACCAAGAGTTAAATTGCTAGATTTAAACATGCAAATGTATTTTTATTGCTCTGCTTCCTGACCAGCTACAAGATAACAAAAGGAGATGTTAAGAATGTAAATGTAGTTCTGTTAGCCTGGGAACCCAGGGAAGTATGAAGAATGATGTAATCTGTAGCCTGGAAACCCCAGGAAAGTGTGAAGAATGATGTAATGTGAATCAGAACTGCAATTTCAATGTAAACAGAGAGAACCAGAGAGGGATAAGCATTTTTGTCTTGACCATCCAACTCATCAGCACTCTGCCTGTTTTCTTATGTAAGTTATCTTAGACTTGTGTTTTCTTTTAGAATTAGCTAGGAACTAGAAAGATTAGGCTAGGTGTTTTTTTCTGTGATGTCAGAACTGTACTTCTGAATTATTTTAAGTATTTATCTGTGATCTCTGAACTCTTGACTAGCACTGTGTAGTAAGAAGTATTGTCTTGTGTTTTTATTACTTATTATTAAATATTTTAAAACCTTTCAACTGTGGCTGTTTTGCGTAGAGATAATTTAAGCTCTAGAGTACATTGCATATTTATAGTCATTACTGTACCAAGTCACTCTAATAAGCCTTGACTGTTTAGTTATACTACCAATTGGATAATAATATTGCACAGTAATAATTGGATACCATTTTAAGGGCCTTTGAGTAGCTGATAAATATTAGCTGGGTTGTGGCAGGCGGCACTACCGTATAGTCTGGGTAATAGGGGCACAGCTGGAGAACCTGTGCCAGCCTTTCCCAGGAGTGTTTGTGGGGTTGTATAAACTCTTATCTCAAAGTGTGTGTGTGTCAGCTACCTGGGCAGGGACATGAAGCACTGGTTGGACAGAGAGGGTACTGGAGGTTTTAGCTTGCCCAGCTAGGTTGAGATCTGGATCCTATAGCTGTGCCAGTGGGGAGTCTTATTGGGGACCAGGAGAGCAAGGCAGCGACCAGCCCCGGACTGACTGTGATCTCTGTGTGCTCTTAAGGGAAATTGCACCTTACTGTGTATTTGTTATCCTTTCTTCATATATGAGACAGTTGTGAGAACACTCTGGTGTAAGTGGTGAGGATTGAGGCTCCTTGATTACTGGGCCAGGGCATGGGCATCACAGAGAAAAACAGTAATAAAACCAGTGAGTTACTGTGGGATTACAATGGAATAATTATACTTGTTAAATATGATAGAACAAGAAAATCTGGAAATAATGGACTTTTTCAAAATTTGCTGGACTTGTGGGGAACTCTAAAGTATATGCCCTGCTTCGTGTCATTAATGTTCAAAAGGATGCTTTGAGGAGGGGAACAGAGAGGAGAAAGTTAACTGTAAGTAAAGAAAACATTTTCTTTTCTTAATAGTACTATATTTGTGGTGTATGGTTTTCTTTGCATGCTATTTTTAAGTATAATGGGGATCATAAACATGTCCTGTTTTTGTTTTCTTTTTCTCCCCTTGTCTCTCTTTCTTCTTGTACAGTTTTGAGAAATATAGGCAATGCAATGTAAAAAAGAGCCTGGTAAAAAGGCATGACAACGTTTAAATTAGTGTGCTTTTTCTCATTCTTGCATGGGAAAATGACTGGATTAAGGACCTTAAGAGAAAGCAAGTAAATGAAAAAGAATATTGAATATTATGAGGCCTTTTTCTAGCAAATGAATGTATACTTAGTAGCAATTCTGCAGCTGGTCTTCATGTTTTCATGGAAACAATCTGATAAAGAGAAAGTGGCTGTCTGATTCTCATGTCTCCATGGAGACAATCTGATAAAGAGAAACTGGAGACAGTGTGGAGGAAGGGGACTGGCTGAGGGAAAAAGAAAATTGAAATTGGCTAGGACATAATGTTCTCTGAAAGTAATCAGGGGTTTTCCCAGCTGGAAGAGCTTGAAAGATAAGACAATACCAATTAGACTTGAAGTAAATTTTTTCAGTTTTTTTAAATGCAATGGGGATACTAATATAAACAGGTGCTTTTTTCATTTTCTCCATTCTTCTCTCTTTTTTCTTTGTTCAGTTTTAAGAAAGGTCTAGTTAAGAGAGTGTGACAAAAGAAAAAGCAGTGGGCTTTTTCTCATGCTTGCATAGGGAAATGACTAGGTTAAGACCCTAGGCCTTATCCAGTGACAAATTTATTACAAAGCATGTAAATAAAAAAGAATATTGAACATTATAAGGCATTTTTCTGGTAAACAAGGTATCTTTAGCAGTTTTTGTGTCTGGTTTGCATGTTTCTAGAAGACAATTTGATAAAGAGAAATGGCTTGGAGAAAGTGCTTACTGAAAGTATTCAAGTGCTTTCTTAGATGGAAGAGCTATAAGGATAGACAAACTCAAATAGCACTTTCTAGTAGCACAGGCTATACCATGCATCTTAGCATGGCTAACCCTTCTTTTTGGTTAACTCTAGCCTGTCTGTGTGGCTATTAACTTAGAATTTTTGTTCTTATTAGGAAGCAAAAATGTCAATATTTGAAGATGTGCATAGTTTTGTGTGTTATTACGTTGATAGGTTGTAGAGTGGTTGGGGGTTGTTTGTTCTGTTTGAGGGCTTTCAAATAAACAAAAAGTTATGTAAGATGTGGCATAGACTAAAATAAATATGACAACAAACAACTGTATAAAAGACCAACCTGCCGAACAGTATATGCATGTAACATAAAAGTTGGAACTAGACATTTAACAAAAAAGCAGTTTTACATAAAGTGGTAATAATAACTATATAAGAAAATGATGCTTTCTGTAATTGTCTTTCAATCTGAATGGTCTTACACATAACTATAAAAAAGAAAGAGCAGTGAACTATATTAAAAAATGTAGAGTGCAAATAGCTATGCTACAGGAGACACACCTGGAAAGAACTGAACATATGAATTTGATAAAGAAAGGTTTTCAGGATGGTTATTCAACAGAATATCTGTGGCAAAGGAAAAGAGGAGTACTTATATTAATTGCAAGAGGAGTTTCAATAGTGACAGAAGAGGAAACAAAAGATATAAACTCAACGCTGCTCCGACACAATAAAGGCTGTCCAATTGCCAAAATCACGAACTGTCTATATATATATTCCAAATACGACCACGGAATGATGAAATTAAAATAAATATTTATTTAGCCACTTGAATAAAAAACAAATACTACAACTAATTAGTAAAGTAACAGACTTAGCGCTTTCATCTCAACACTGAGACTTCTTCAGAATCCTGTTACCATGTAAATTAACCTTTTCTTTTATAACAGTTGATTGTCACTCATTGGTCTACAAAAGCTGACATCATTAATTATATAATTGTACGATTGATTGACACACTGTACTTTTCTTAGTGAGGCTGACTAAATGCTCAAAATACAAAAGAATTAACAGAAAACTACAGGAACTGAATACTGAGCCATATTGTCGGTTCAAAATACTTAATATCACTGTAAAATATTTTGTCATATAATAAAATAACTAAAAAATATATATATAAGTAGAGAATCAGCAATACAACAAATATAGGTGTATATATATTGCCTACAGGTCTTACAAACCCTGATAACATAGATCTACTGCTGTCATAAACATCACAGTTACTACAGTACTTCACTACTAATAAAGTACTACAGGAAATAGATATTTTGTATGTACAGTATACAATATATAGTATGAGTGTAAATATAAATATAAATATACATATAAATATACATATAAATATAAATAATATTCCTAAAATATGAAGTATTAAATAATATGTATTGTATAAATGTATCTTATTGTAAATATATATATATATATATATATAGATATATATATATATATATATATATATATATATATATATATGTCCAATTATTTAACCAATTGTTAAAAAATTGTTGAAAATGTTAAAAATGTAAAAAATTCCATGGAAATAGATATTTGATAAAATTAGGGTTGGGAGGGTGGCTTAATGGCTAGGGTGTTTGCCTTATATACACAAGGTGCAGGGTTTGAGTCTCACAATGGATAAGTGGCTAGGCTTAAAATGTCTCACAAGGGCAGCTAGCTTAGTACTAAACTATGAACTATGAACTATAAAATTCATACTAAGATTCTTTGTTAGAACTATTTATTTTTATTTTAATTTTATATATTCAACTTCCTAAACTAAATGTCATTTGTGTCTCTTGGGGTCCATTGCCAGTAATTTTAATGCTGGACTAATAGAAATGTGGTCATTATCGTACAATGATATAATTAATGATGTCAGCTTTTGTAGACCAATGAGTGACAATCAATTGTTATAAAAGAAAAGGTTAATTTACATGGCAACAGGATTCTGAAGAAGTCTCAGTGTTGAGATGAAAGCGCTAAGTCTGTTACTTTACTAATTAGTTGTAGTATTTGTTTTTTATTCAAGTGGCTAAATAAATATTTATTTTAATTTCATCATTCCGTGGTCGTATTTGGAATATATATATAGACAGTTCGTGATTCTGGCAATTGGACAGCCTTTATTGTGTTGGAGCAGCATTGAGTTTATTTCTTGGTTTTGTGGTGGACATTGATTTTGGTTACTAGGAAACAAAAGATGATAATGGAAGATATATAGCAGTACAGGGCTATTGCCAAGGGAGGAGGATTATACTGGCATGCATTTACATTCCACCTAAAACTTCTATAATGGAGCTTAAGAAATTTCTGGGAGAAATAATCAGCTTTCAGCAAGGAATATTACTTATAGGTAGGGACTGGAATTTGGTTTGCAGTAGTGAAGATGTGTCTGGGGGGGGCCTAAATGGGAAAATGTAACAAAGGAGGGTACATATTTGAAGAAATCTATAATAATGTTTGGCATGGAAGATAGAAGTTCAGAGTGAATTTACATATTATTCTGCAAGATACAAAAACTGGGCTAGGCTACATAGAATTTATATCTCCCAGAAACATGCGCATTTAATTGAAGGTCTTGAAACACACCCAATAACTATTTCAGATCATGCACCAATAATAACTCAAATAAAAATCCAAGGTAATCAAATAAAAATGAGACACTGGCTCTTTCCCATATATTGGTTGAAAAGAGAAGAATTTAAGGAATGGGTTTTGGAATTCAGGAGCTACTAGAGAAGATAAAAAATTCTTCTGAAAGTATAGCTAGGGATTGGGATAAAATTAAAGTAGAGTTTAAAATTAGGGTGGAAATAAAGGAAATGAATATATGGTTAAGAAGTAACAAGAATTATTTAGAGGGACTGACAAATGTTAAAGTATTGCAAAATAGGGGGAATCTCTCATAACAAGAAAAGGAGCAAATGCTAAACAGAAAATAAGGAATTACCTTGATAATATGCACGAGTTAGAAAGATTGCTGCTAATCAACTGTTTTTTTTATAATAATTTTAGAGCACAAAATACTTTAGCACAACTCAGGCAACAGAAAGTGGAAAAGGCTGTCACCATGCTTAGGGATCCTATAAAATGGAAGATAACAAGAGATCCTGTGGAAGTATTAGAAATATTTCAGAAATTTTATGAAAGTTTGTATAAAGTCGAGAAATATGGAAATCAAGAAAAGGTAAAAATGGAAATGTTTATGGAAGAATTAAATATGCCAAGGTTAGAATTAGATGAGGCTCAATTACTAACAGGATAGGAAGAGATGAGATAAAATGGCTATGCATAACCAATCTCCAGGAAAGTCCCCAGGAATAGATGTTTTTTCTGTGGAAGTTTGGAAGCTAGGAGGGAAAAAACTGATAAAGATCTGGAAGGTTTCGTTTAACAGTATTTTAAAAGGAGGAGAAGTACCAGCATCCTGGAAGAAAGAGGTGGTAATGGTAATAGCTGAAGACGGCAAAGAGCCATGTGTTCCAACTTCATACAGGCCCATTGCAATAATAAACCATGATTATAAAGTGTTTATGTCTGTAATGGCTAAAAGAATGGCAAAAGTGATACCAACATTGATTGATATGGATCAATGTGGTTTTGTTGAGGGGAGGCAAACATTTGACAATATTAACAGAACACTGATGATCCAGAGGGAAGCAGAGTATAAGAAAATACCACTGTTATTGGTGGGTCTTGATGCAGAGAAAGGATTTGGCAGAGTGGACTGGGACTTCATGAACAGGGCAATGGAAGCATTTGTTTTCCCTGATACAATTATAAGGTTCATTAGGAGTATATATGAAGAATCAGAGGCAAAAATTAAAGTGGATGGGGTCCTCTCTGATAACTTATGGTTGAGTAGAGGAACCAGGCAGGGTTGTCCACTTTCCCCTGTGTTGTTTGTATCATATTTAGAACCATTGGCAAAGAAAATAAGGGATTCAGAAATTCAAGAATATAATTGGTATGGTGGTCAGGAAAAGCTGTCTCTATTTGCAGATGATATTATTTTATATATGACAATACCAGAAAGGGACATTGCAGTATTGTGGAATATTTTAAGACAGTTTCAAATCTTCTTGGAATACAAAATTAATGAAACTAAAACAAAGGCAATATCAGTAAATTATGTACCCACACACAAATTGGTCGAACAATATCCATATTTATGGGGACATAATAAAATAAAGTATTTAGGAGTATGGATTAGAAGTGACTGTTGTGACAGCTAAGGATAGATGGGAAGAGAGTAAACAGAAGATAATACAAAATTGAGAAATTGGAAGGTTTGTTATATGGCTATGGATACTAAGATGTAAGCAATTAAAATGTTTTTAGTCCCTTTGGTCTTATACACAGGTCAGGCATATTTTTATCAACAAGAGGAGAAGCTGTGGATAACAATTAAAAAATAGTTGATGGATTTTATCTGGGAAGGGAAGACAGCAAGGGTCAAGTGGGATAAGCTGATTCTTCCAATAGAATAAGGCAGACTAGGATTACCCAATTTGAGGGGGTATTTTAGAGCAACACAGTTAAGGTTCTTATATATAGCATAAGCATAAAACAATAATTTAAAGTAGAAAGGAATGATGGTTATACAAGGGGGAAGCGCAAGAAATAAGGAGAGACTGGGATTTTGGATGCAGACCCTTAAGGAGAAGAACAAAAACCATACGGAGTATTATATTCAGAAAATAGCAGGGAGTATTCTAAGAACTAAACCAGCAACGAAAATGGAGAAAAGTGATTCTGCCAAAAGGGCTGACTGTGGTTAGAGATGCAGATAATAGACAAGAGGAGGTTGGAATTTATTGGAGAAAACTGACAAAGGAACCAAGGTATTGGGATTAAATAACTAGAAAGGGAAAGGTAATAGAATTGAAAGAGGCCAAGAATTTATTTGGACTTCAGGTTAGAGATTGCCTTCCCTATCAGAGTATAGGCAAAGAGAAGGAAATAGGGGGCTGTTAAATGTCAGGGTCTATATTATATCCTGGAACGCTTAAAAAAGCGAACGCTGATTGATCGAACTTATTTTCGCGAAACTGCAAAATATCGAAGCAGCAGAAACTCGAGTTTTTTCCTAGGGAAAGAATTCAGTTGTCCGTTTCTGTTGCTTCGGTATTTTCAGTGTTATGGTGGAAAGTTACCGGTCGGATTCAGGTAAGTGTGCGATTGTGTGGATGTGAGTGTTAGGGTGATTTAGGTGAGTTAGGGTTAGGGCTCGGGTTAGGTGTGTGTGCGATTGAGTGGACATGAGGGTTAGGGCGGATTTAATTGAGTTAGGGTTAGGGAGCGAGTGAGGTGAGTGTGTGATAGTGCCGGACCTTAGGGTTACGGTTTGGGTTAAGGTAAGTGGAGAGTTAGTGGTGTGTGCATAGTTTAGTGCAGCGTTAGGTATCAGATTTTAGGTGTATGTGTGTGGATTTCTGTTTGTTTGATGTGCTTGTGTTCTGTGTATGTATTTTGGATCAGCAATTATTTTCCCTGGGAAAAAAATCACTGATCTGACGGTTCGAGATTGTAAGCTTTTGCTTAAATTAGGTCGATCAATCAGCGTTCGCTTTTTTAAGTGTTCGATGATATAATATAGACCCTAAATGACATACCAGCACTGGTAGAGCTTTAATAGAATCTGGAACAGAAACTGTCATTAAAAAAGGAATAATTAGTCGAGCATATAAAACATTGCATGATAACTACAACAGTCAATTAGAGGAGTTTAGAAAGGATTGGGAAGAGAACTTGGATAAGCAATTCACAAAGAGATAATGGGGGGATATATGTATATCTCCCAAATATCCAACAAAGTCTAAATGAGTTAGGATCTTTGCCTGGAAGTGTTTACATAGCCATTTTTATACATCAAATAGACTTCAAAGAATTTTTCCTCAGGTGGATAGCAAGTGTTGGATGTCTGATGGGCAAGAAAGAGGTGGCTGGGAACATATTTTTGGGAGTGTAGTGAGTTGGCAGACTTTAGGGATTCCCTGGGGACCACTGTGTCAGAGATGCTGGGTGAGCAGATTGGATTGACTGGGGAGATGATTTTTTTTTTAGCTATGTTACAGAATCTGAATTGCCTAGACATAGTAAAGCCTTGCTAAGCCTAATTATGGTGGTTGCCAAAAAGCAATTACATCTATACCAACATTATTAGAAGTAGTGGATATGGTAACAGAGATAAAACAACTGGAAATGGAATCTTTAGAAAAGGGAAGGAGCAAACTACATAGGAAAAAATGGGAATTGTGGGAAGAATATATGCAGAGCAGAAATTAGGTTTAAGAGGCAGGATTTGAATGAGCCATATGATGCTTAGCTGACAATGACCTGATAGATTATAAGTGATGTAAAATGTTTGCAACTACAGTTGTTTCAGTGGTGTCTGCGATGTATAATGTTTGCAACTAAAGTGGTATCAATGTGCGTTTTTCATTTATATATATGTCAGATTGCCTATGTCATATGTGATAATTTAATAAAGATGTTTATTGGAAAAAAACTCAAACTGTGCAGATCTTTCACTTAAAATTCCCCTACCCCTTTCAGTTTGCCTATTCTCTGATATCAATTCCTGATGGGGAAGGCTATTTCTAGCCTGTGGTTCAAATGTCCTCTTGGCCTCTTCTCATTTTATTACCTTTCCCTTTTTAATTATTTGTTCCCACTACCTTGGTTCCTCTGCCAGCTTTCTCCAGTAAATTCCAGGCCACTCTTGCCTATTCCTAGAACACCTAATTGCAGTCATCCCCAATGGCAGAATCTCCTTTATCCATTCCTGTGCTGGCTTAGTTATTATAATACTTTCTGCTACTTTATGAATATAATATTCTGTATGACTATTTTTATTCTCCTTAAGGATCTGTGTCCAAAATCCCACTCTTTCCTTATTTCTTGAATTACCCTCATGCTTCAACATCATCCCTATCCACTTTTAATTGTAGGTTTTGGCTTTTGTTATGTATAAAAGCCTTAACTGTGTAGCTCTTAGATATCCTTTCCAATCAGGAAATCCTAAACCTCCTTTTTCTATTGAAAGGATCGACTTATCTCATTTGACTCTTGCGCTCTACTCCTCCCAGATAAAATCTTTTAGATCTTTATTAAGTACTATCTGCAACTTCTCCTCTGGTTGATAAAGATATGCTTGACCTGTGTATAAAACTAAAGGGACTAAAACATTTTTACTGCTTGAATCTTGCTATCCATATCCACAAGCAAGAGCTTCCAGTTTATCAGTTTTTGTATTATCTTTTGTTTAGTCTCTTCTCACATATCCTTAGCTGCCATAATAGAATCCTTTTTAACCTAATTTCTTAAATAGTTAATTTTATCATCTGTTCATAAATATTAATTAATGTGTGGGTACATAATTTACAGCTATAGCTTTTGTTTTATCTTCATTAATTGTATATCCCCCTCCCGAAAAAACAAAACAAAACATGGAACTGCCTCAGAATGTTCCACAACACTGAAATGTCCTTTTCTGGTTCCATGAGGTATAAAATAATATAATCTGCAAATAAAGCCAACTTTTCTTGAATGCCATACCAATTATATCCTTGAATTTCTGAGTTCCTTATTTTCTTTGCCGATGCTTCTATATATAACACAAACAACAAAGGGGAAATAGGACACCCGTGCCTGGTTCCTCTGTTTAGACATAACTTATCTAAGAGGAACCCTCCCACCTTGATTTTTGCTTCCGATCCCTGATATATCCTCCTAATTAACCTTATTATTGTTTTAGGAAATGCAATTGCTTCTATTGCCCTGCTCATAAAATCCCAACTTACTCTGATGAAAGCTTTTTTTGCAACAAGATCCAGAAACAACAATTTTTGTAACATTCTGTTTCCCTCTGGATGATTATTGTTTTATTAATGTTGTCAAATGTTTGCCTCCCCTCTAGAAAACCACACAGATCCATATCTATCAATTTTGGCAAAAGCTTTGCCATTCTTACAGCCATTATAGACATAAAAACTTTTATAATCATAGTTTAAAGTTGAAATCTGTCTATACAAAGCTGGATCTGATGTGTCTTTACAGTCTTTAGGCATTATAGCCACCTCAGCTTTTTTTTTTCCAGGATGTTGGTGCTTCTTCTCCTTTTAAACTACTGTTAAACAATTACTTCCAGATATTTAGCACTTTATTCCAGCTTCCAAACTTCCACCAGAATACCATCTATTAATGGAGACTTTCCTGCATATTAGTTATACGTCACCATTTTTATTTCATCTCATCCTGTTTTAACTGTTCAGCTTCATCTGCCTCTAACCTTGACATATTTAATTTTTCCGTAAATATTTCCATTTGTGCTTTTTCCTGATTCTCTCACTTCTCTGCTTTATACAAATTTTCATAACATTTCTGAAATCTCTCTAATATGTTTACAGGATCTCTTCTTAATTTTCTTGTTACAGGCTCCCTAAGTTTGACAACAACCCTTACTACTTTCTGTTGCCTAAGTCATGACAAAAGGTTTTGTGCTCTGGAGTTATTATCAAAAACAGTTGCTTACCAGCAATCTTTCTAAACTCGTGCATATTATCCACATACTCTCTTATTTTCTCTCCAGCACTCTGCAGTTGTGCCTCTTCTTGTCCTGTGAGATTCCATTTATTCTGTAATACTTTAACCTTTGTCAGCCCCTCTAAATAATTGTTGTTACTTCTTAACCATATATCCTTTTCTTTTATTTCTACCATATTTTTAAACTACACTTTAATTTATCCCACTCACTAGCTGTAACTTTTAGAGTACTTTCTATCTTCCCTAATAATTCCAGAATAGTTTCCACTACCCATTCCTTCTCTTTTTAATAGGTAGGTGTGAAAGCGCTAGTGTCTTACCTTTACTTCATTACCCTGCATTTTTATCTTTGTAATTATGGATGCATGATGTGAAATAGTTATTGGATATGTATCAGAGTTCTCAGTAAAATGCACATGTTTCTGTGAGATATAATTTCTGTCTAGTCCAGCCCAGTTATTGTACCTTGGGGAGTAATATATACATTTTCTCTGAGTTCCTAATACTGAAGTTGTGTCTTCCATATCAAACATTTCCATGAATTTCTTCAGAAACCTACCCTTTTTTTGTTATATTTTCCCTTCTAGCCCTCCCCCGATACATTTCAGTCCACCCCCCCACTTATAAGTAATATTTCCTGCTGAAAGCTGATTATGTCTCCCAATATTTTTAAGCTCCATAATAGCAGTTTTAGGTGGAATATAAATACAGGTCAGAATAATCCTCTATTTCTTGCCAATAGCCCCTTACCACCACAAATCTGACATTATTATCTTTTTTTCCTATTCTATCAGCAATTAATATAAGTTTTCTATTTTTCCTTTGTCCCCGATATTCTGTTGAAAGTCCATCCTGAAATCCTTTCTTTATCAGTTCTTTCCAAATATGTCTCCTGTAGCACTGCAATTTGCACTCTGCATTTCTTAATATAATTATTATTTCCTTTTTGCCTATACCTGTCAGACCATTCACATTCAAAGGTAATATGGAAGGTGTCACCATTATGATAAGAGGTCATTATTCCCACCTAATATATATGACAGCCTTTTAAAATATTTATTTCCAGCTTTTGTGACACATGCACCCACTAATGTTTCCTGTACCAATATTTTGATATGTCAGGTAGACCGAAATGAATATTTTGCCATGTCACCTATAGGTGATGGGGATGTCAGTCTAGGGTAGAAGGTATGTGAGACCATATTTTTGGTTACTTATATTTGAGAAACTTCAAAAATGAATTACAATGTTTAGTAGAAAGAGTGCTGGATAAGCCTTTGCTGTTCACAAAAGTACTTTTTCTATTAGACTTTGATGGAGAAAAAAATGAAAATTTGTAAGTTTAGATACAAATGCATCAAAAAAATCTAAGAAATGTAAAAATGAGAATGCACCCACAGTGGAGGATGTGATAGATAATATGGATGTCACTGACAGGAAAGAAAGCAAAACTGCTTCCAAACGTTCATGATATAAGTATGTGGCATGGCAGATGACCTGGCATGCGTATTATGATACAACATAGCCATATCTCCATGTTTATATAGTCAAACTTTCTTAATAGCTTTGGCATTTGAAAATTTAACTCTTTGAATCAGGTGCCTGTGCATTACATTATTGACTTTTTATGTTTAACTAGATATTCCATCTTTTGGTATTTGGCTAATGTAAGAAAATCTATTTTTAGGATAGCTTTGCATTTCAAATAATTACAATACTTGCATTGTGTTGTTCAGTTTGTATAGATGTATTTTAAATTTGTATTAATGTATTAAAGTTTCTATAATTATCTGCATGTTTGATTTATTAGTGATTTAGTTTTGTAGTTAGTGTGCTGCCAAAATTTTGGAAACAAACATATTTTTGTTACCTGCTGTTGAATACAAATGCTTATATTGAATGTAAATCTTTGGAAACATAATCAAACTGAGTAGGTAAAAGCTGGTTCAATAAAGTCTTTCGGCTTTTCCCAGTTAGGAGTCGCCACAGCAGAACTCCGATCTGCTAATGAATGGCAGTGGATTTTTACGGTGGCGAGTTGCCAGCCCGATGCTCAACCTTCAGAGAAGGCACACCCATTCATGCACGCACCTACCTGCATGTCTTTAAACGTTACTTGACCACGGGGAGGATATGCAGACTCCACACAGAAGGCGCTTCAGCCGAGAATTGAACAGGAGAACCTCTTGCTTTGAGGCAACAATGATATCCACTGCACCATTGCAACCTGATAAGTAAAAGCTGGTTCAATAACAAAATCAAAAGCAGCAAATAAAACAAAAGAATCAGCTGTGATCTGATGAAGCACCTTTGGTGTGAAAGTGCTCATCTGCTATATACCTTTTACTGTTTTTATTTTTTAGATTAAACAAGTGTGTATACAGTACTGTTAGCTAGTCCTTTTGTTTTACTTGCTGAATGTAAATCTTTCTGAAATGTAAATAACCTTGTCTTGTTTAAAAAATAGTATTTTCGTGTTTTGTTGTCAGTTGCAATTTAATCCTATAATTTACTATATTTTAAATATAATTTATTATAATTTATATCCTTTTCGTATAGAAATTGTCTGCATTCCAATCATTCAGTTCAGACAGTTGCAATTTATCCATTTATTTTTGAAGTTTGGACTGCTTATTTCACTGTTCTTTCCTGCACTTTGCTGAATGTTTATTATGTGCATCTGAGGTATGCTCATCAGTGTTCCAACTGTACCACTAAGCATTACAGAAAGAAAATGCAAACCTCCAATATAAAATCCTGAAGTGTGAGTATATGCAAATAAATTACCTCAGATTTGCAAAGTAGTGGAAACAGAATACAACAGGCCTGCTATTACAGACTTCTATTTATTTGAAAACATTTTTAAAAGCAGTTTTTTTTTCAAATTCTTTTTGTGTGATTTGTGTAAATGTTGTAGTGCATAATAACACAATTTGTGCAGATATTGCATTGAATGAAATGCCATTTGCTGATATTGGACTGCTGTACTACATGTACACACCAGACAGCATAATGTTAAAATTGATGGGTTGGGCTTGAGGTTTGTGTTAGGGGTAGTACTCAGTTTAAGCTTACAGATAAGGTTATATGATGTGTAGGGTGTTGCCACAGAGGTGTTACTTGTGCTGTGAGGGCTTTGCCTCCAACAAGAAATACTGCAAATATTTACATAGCTGCTTTTTTAACATATTTCAAGGACTCTGACCTTAAACATTTTTTTAACTTTCATCAAGTTGGATTCAATCACGTTATTTTAGATGAATTTGTCTTCAAAAAAGTATCGAGCCCCATACAGAGTAAATCACATTAAGGCAGTATGACATGGTGTCTTAAATTAGACTGCTGGACTATTACATTTTGAATATATAAAGCTTGGCCCTTATACACTGTCTATAGCATGACTTTCCTATTCATTTAAAAGAGGGAGCACAGTTAATTCACCTTAATAAATGGCATAGCTTCATAGAATGTGCCTTATTAAGAAGGCCATGTGTATCTGCAACTTCAATGACCACCTGATTACACTCCAGAGTTTTTGAGGAGCAGACCACCCCCAGTTAGGGAAGCCACCATAAAAACTTCTCCAAAGCCAACTTCACACTCCTTAAGACAGAAGTGGCAAACTTCTTGACACCCATGCAGATGGACAATAGAGTTACAACTGCTGAATCCTACACAAATGCACTTTATAAGCACTTACACGAGTGCATGGATCATGGTATCCCTCATAGAACCAAGATGCTATCCTCCAAAAAAAGGAAGCCATTCTGGTGGTCCTCTGCCATAAACAAACTCTACAACAGAAGAAAGAAACTGTTGCAAAAAAGAGCAAAATCCAATGACTGGAGGAACGCCCTGGTCAACCTCAGTAAGAAGCTGAGATCCCTCATAAAATCCTCCAAAGCTAGTTACGAAAACAAAATTGCCACTGACTCTAAAGACAACCACAAAGCATTCTATAGCTATGTCAAGAATCTCAATGGCAACACTCAGATCTGCTCTGAGTTACAGCACAATGGCACTAAATATACAGAACCAACTGATATTGCCAACATCATGGCAGATAGGTTCAGTGCTAACTTACCCCCCCCCTCTCACCCCCTAGAGGGCCCATCTCTATACCGTAAGAATGCAAAGTTCCTGTAATCACAGCTGCACAGGTAAAAAAACACACTTTCCAAAGCCAAGAACACAGCATCCTTGGGACCTGAAAATATCCCAGGCTGCATTCTACACGAACTACAGAATGAACTGGCACCCTACCTAAGTACCATGTTCAGTCATAGCCTCACCTCAGGCTTTGTGCCCAGTGAATGGTGTACCGCAATGGTTATCCCACTCCACAAAGGAGGAGCCACGACGGACCCCGGGAACTACAGCCCCATTAGTCTGACGAGCCTGGTCTGCAAGGCCATGGAATGTATCATCATGGAACTCATAAACAAAGACACTGGTAATCTCCAAACTCTGGACCCTACCCAGTTCGGATTTGTAAAAGGCAGATCATATCTCCTAAACCTGATTGACTTCTTTGAAGCAGTCACTAAAGCCATAGATGAGGGTAAGGTGGTTCACACAGCTTATCTAGATCTCGCCGAGGCTTTCAACACCATCCCCCACTCTAGAATTATAGATAAGCTCACTAAACTAGGTATAAATCCCTATGTCACAAGATGGGTTGCCAACTGGCTCATGGACAGAACCCACACTGTGAAAGTAGCAGACTCCAAATCTGACTTCAGACCAGTGACAAGTGGAGTACCACAGGGTTCAGTCCTGGGTCCTCTCCTGTTTGGTTTCTACTTCTCTAAAGTACAGGCTAACACAGTAGGTCTTTGGCTAACAAAGTTTGCAGATGACTGCAAACTAGGAGCCATAATCAAAACTCCTAACAATGTGGACATACTACAAAAGGGCCTCACTGAGACAGATGCCTGGTGTCAAAGCCATGGCCTGAAGCTCAATACCAAAAAGTGTATTGTCATCCCCTTTGGTAAAAACTCTGTACCCATGAACTACCACATAGCTGGTAGTCTACATAATGCCAAAAATGTGATGAGACCTTGGGACACAGGTGGACAGTAGTCTCTCCTTTGATAATCACATTGCCACAGTGGTCAGGAAATCCTTCTACATGGCTCACCTCATCACAAAAGGTTTCTCATCCAGAAAAAAAGAGGTCATTGTTCCCCTCTACTCATCACTCATTAGACCCATTATAGAGTACAACGCTCCTTTTGGTATTTACCTCACAAGACATCTACAACAACTGGAAAGGCTACAGAAATACCTCACAAAGAGGATTACTGGCCTCAAACAGATGCCCTACGCAGACGGTTTCAAAAAACTCCATCTTTACTCCGTTGCATATCGCCTACTCAGAGGCGATCTCTGCCTAACATACAAAGCTATGTCAAACCCAGAGCTGTTGGACATGCTCCACTTAAAGAAATCCCAATCCCTCCGAGCTACATGCTCTAGGGACCTAAACCTTATCACCACAATAAACAGAACATGCTGAAGGGATAGATTCCTGTCCCAGAGACTTCCCATACTCTGGAACAGACTACCTATCTATGTCAAACAGAGCTCCTCATTAGCACTCTTCAAGAAAAATCTTGATGATTGGATGGGAGATAGGAAATTCACCCCGGGGATCACTTCTGTTGCTCTGCTCGACAGGGGCACAGGAAAATAATTTTTTTGGGTGGCGAAAGCCAGGGTACATTTTTGGCTAGGCTTATATAGGCCCTAGGGCCAATAGCCTAGTACCCTCCTATGAACCTATAAACCTATGATTGCCAGTCCCATCCACTGCGATGCTATCACTCCAACTGTGAGTATGTTGATATCCCCCATCCCTTATTTTTCTCTATGCAATTAGTTAAAGTTCACAACTACTCATATTTGTTGAGGTTTCAGGACACTTTCCCAAAAAAACACAGATACACACACACACACACACACACACACACACACACACACACACACACACACACACACACACACACACACACACACACACACACACTGCCAGCATGTAGAAAGTGAAGCTTGACTGGTCAGCACAAATCATATGACCTCTAGTGAGTACATTCCTAAAAGTGATTGCCTGTTAGAACTACAAAATAAAAGCAACAGTTAGTATCCTGCATTTATTTCATGTTACTACTCTCACCTTTTTGCAGACTGAGCAATCATAGATTTTTACTTCTCCATTTCTTTATGACACTGCCCTTGTAGCCCTCTGATTTTACCTTATTGACCTTCTAGTCCTGCCTTCATGACCTGGCTTGCACTATTCATGTTAGACGTGCCTCCGTGTGCTATGTAAAAAAGCAATGTTATGCCCTTTCATTGCTTTGAATAAACTACTGCTGAGAATGAGAGAGAAAGAGAGAGAGAAGGACAGTAACCTCATTTAGTATCCAAACGCAGAGCTTTCAATTCAACTGTTACATTAAATACATCTCTCCTGTGCTGTATTTTGCATTCTTTGTTTCTTTTGTAACCAGAACTGCACTGTTTTGGATCCATGCATATGTACATGTTTACGCTTATACATGCATGAGCACAATATATCCCATCTAACACTATTATTATTATGTGCCTCTGAGGCATGCTTATTAATGTTCCGACTATATGACTAACAATACTGAAAGAAAATGCAAGTTTTATGTATACGTGCATAAACACAATTTATAACATGGTCAGACCAATCAAAATGGTAGCATCAAAAATATTCCACTGCATGGGGTTGGGCAGTCCACCTGGAAATCACATTCAGTTATAGATTTCTAATCTCTCACAGATTTCAAGATCTAATTAACTGCTATCACCTTGAAATGTCATTTAGCAGAGAAAACTGTCTAATGCAAAAATACGCTTCAAAAACAAAAACAAAAAAATAGTTAATCAATAATAATATCAAACACCAGACAGACACATCTCCAACTCAAATGCATTACTAAGTCTACATAAAAATAACAAAACAAATGAAATACAACAAAGCAGCATAATGAACACACATTACAGTAATAAAAGCACTAAAATTTCAACTTTAGTTCCTTACCTGATCAGGAACCATGAAAAATCCAGTAAGGTAAACATTAATCCCCTGAAGAAAGTGAAAACATCATCTCTACAGAGAAAATGAAGCACTGAAGACAGGAAGAGACAGAAAGTTAATATGAAGCAAAAAGCAAGTCATTATAGAAGCAAAATGCAGCCACTGAACCTAGGAGTCAGATTACATATAAATACAACTGCATAGAAAGAATCTGAAAGATATTGCTTGACCTAAGAGATAACTAATTATTTAAATTCTGCTGAAATATTTAAGTGCACTTATAGTGACCCATGTGGTGATACTACTTTGTACTTTTCTGCTCTGTTCCATCTGATTGCATTTTTAGCTTGTTCAGGGACCTTGACTATTCTGCACTTTTCTTTCCATAAGTAGAATTACTTGTAAAAAGCTATCTGCTTGTAGCGAAACTGAGTACTCCTACTACCAGATTTGTGTCTTAACCATTTATTACTACATTTTTTTCTATAAACAATGTTACTGGTAAATTTTTGTATAGTTTGGTGCCGTAAACTATAGTAGAAGTTCAATAGAGAATTGTCTCTGCTCCAGTTTATGTTTCAGTGCTTTTATATTCTGCTTATCATTTACCTGCTACGGGCTGTGGGTGGTGCAGTGGTTAGCATTGTCGCCTCACAACAAGAGGTTCTCAGGTTCGATTCTTGGCTGGAGCACCTGCTTTGCAGAGTCTGCATGTCCTCCCCATGGTTGAATGAATTTAAAGACATGCAGGTAGATGTGGGTGTGTGTGGGTGTGCCTTCCTTGAAGGTTGGGTGCTGGGCTGACAACTCGACACTGTAAAAATTCACTGCCAATCATTAGGGGACCGGAGTTCCGCTGTGGCGACCCCTAACTGGGGAAAAGGCAAAAGACAGTTATTTACCAGCTAATATTCTGTTACTGCACAATCCCCCACTAACACATTAAGTTAAAGTTGCTGAAAGAACTGCAATATTTACTCTATTTGATTGTTAGCCTCTGTAATTAGTCTACTTGATCCTTGAAAAGTTTCCCAACCTTCCCACCTTTCTGCTGTTGTTGTTTTATAAGGCTGTGTTGCTGCCCTCCACCCCTTATGATTATCTGATTTCCAAAGTCCCTCCCCTCCCATCTCTCATTGATATTGACTGTTATATGAGCTATATATTGTTTTCCATAGAGATATAATACTCAATGCCCACCCACCAAACCAGTATTATTCTTGATTAAACCTCCTTTACTACATACTATCTACTGCTCATTCCTGGAGCTCAGCAAAGCATGTAGTCCTAGCCTGCATTACAGAAATGTTTTACTTGTATCCAGTGCCATCCAGCGAAAGTTAAGTACTTTGATTGCTAAATTGCAGTTAAAGGACAACAATGGGATGCTATTATTAAATGATCAACTTATCTGTCTTTTTTCTCCCTATTTACTGTCCCTGCTATGAATAAACAAAAATATAGCATTTTAAATATTTTAAATTGACTGTTTCTCTCCACTACAACAGTACCTTACTGTACTATGGTGGTTTCACTTTCAAAAAACTTTTGTCCCGCCCTTGCTGCAGTCTCCAATTCACTGATGTCATCAAGGCCACTGAATACAGATAGTTTTCTGGCCATTTCCCTCCCCAAACTGACATCACCACTACCATCCTAAAAACCCACCCATGCTGTGATGTCACAGCTCCCTGGTCTTTTTCCTACCCGTAGAGAAAGTAAAGGCTAGAACAAGGAAACAGTACACGAGTCAAGACTCCTGCTTTTTGCTGTCAATCACAGTAAGCACTTTGACAGCTAGGGAAGTAAGGTGTGACGGGGAATGGGAGATGAGTCAAACTAGTACAATTCAGGCTTCATAAAAGACTGCAGTTTAACCATTCTAAAAAGAAGCAGCAGTAAAAAGCACTTTGGAAGTCTGTTCTGTGGCATTTGCACTGTTTGTGTTTTAAGTAGGCACTGAACGGCATGAAATGTTACTTAAAAACAACTGACTGAAAGACAGCAGTGTATGTATGTAAAATCAATGCAGTGGCAGCAGCTTTAGAAAGAAAGAAGCCTGTGTGATATAATTTTTTAGTAGACAAGCACTGCATTGTGGGATACCTAGAGGCAGACTAAATATCAGAATTGCTTCAAGATGGCAGACCCCATGTGCTCAGACTGAGAAATTATGTATAAAAATATTTAAAAACCTGTAAATAGTCCCAGAGTGGTCTTAAAATGTAGGAAACACCAAACCATGAAGAAATAAACATGTTTCTGAGTCTATGGGTGTGGTTCTCTTTTAAGACATTTTCAGTTATCAGTTTTGTTTCCTGCTTCTGTGTTTGGATTTCACTGCATTTTTTGCTAAAAAAATGCTCTTCCTCTCACTGTTAACTGTGATTGGAATTACCTTCAACAAGAAATTTTCAGCAAGTTGTTTAAGTGTTTTATGTTAGCGTTACACTTGTAGTGTTTTTACATCAAGAGGACTAGGTTTATTCATTTTGTATCAGGAGGTGTTTGCCTTGTCTATCTGAGTTGGGAAATACACAAAAGGGCTCATAGTGTAGTCATTTTATTGGCTAGAGGATTCATTAGTTTTCTGTTTTTTTTCTGTACTGCTATAAATTTAGCAAACACCTAGAAAGCAAATTTTCTCTGTAGAACAATCCAAAAAAACTGTAAACGGTAACATAGTGATATAGTGCAAATACCTTGCTCACCAACAAGCTAACAGGAGTAATGTTAATTTGTTAATACAGTTTGACTACTTTTGTACAAATGTACAATTGCCTGTGTCACAAGTGATAATTTAATCTTCTTCTTCTACTTTCGGCTTTTCCCGGTTAGGGGTTGCCACAGCGGATCACCTGTCCGCTCATGATTGGCAGTGGGGTTTTACAGTGACGAGTTGCCAGCCCGGTACCCAACCTTCCACAGAAGGCACACACATGTACACACTCACACCTAGGGCCAATTTAGAGTGTCCAATCCACCTACTGCATGTCTTTGGGATGTGGAAGGAAACCCACGCGACCACAGGAAGGACATGCAGACTCCGCACAGAAGGCACCCCAGCCGAGGATCGAACCAGAGAACCTCTTGCTGTGAGGTGACAAAACAAGCTAACAGCAGCTAGTCAGGCACTGAGGGCTAAATTGTTGTGTACAAGTCCACATCAAGTTGCCAAAAACCACACGTGCGCGCGCACACTCACACACACGCGCACACACACAAAACACTCACCTATAGTCTGTATGTGAGGTGTATTAATAAATGCTGAGGCACTTAAAATCAATCTTCCTAAACAACAAAAATCACTTAGACCACCCTCTGTTGAAGCTATACTTCAGCAAGCCCAAAGGCACTCATAAAATGTTGTACACCTAACACCACACATCTCTCAGTACAGCCTCAAACTCTAAGCCACTAAGACAAGCAAACACACTTCCCAGGACACTCATTATAGGAGACTCCATTCTGAGAGATACTGATGCTCCTTTAACCAGGCCGAATGCAGAGAAGATAACTGTTAGTTACTTATTGGGAGCTAGGATCTGGCAAATCACACATGCACTCAAGTCATTATGCCACAGGTACCAGTATGATTCCATCATATAAATGAGCTGAGATGTACCTCCCTGGACTATATGAAAAGACATTATGAAGTTTTCAGACTTTGTGTCTCAGGCTGGTATAAGACTGGCATTGAGCAGCATATTACCATCACCAAGGATAATCCCACAATATGAGCAAAAATTGATTGATTTCAACAACTGTCTGTCATTCTGGTGTCACTTTAAGGGGGTCCAGTATTTGTCATCTTGGGAGGACATGGTCAACAGACCACATTGCTTTGCCAAGGATGGTCTTCACCTTTCCCCTCTACACTTTTGAACACTGGCTAAGGCTTTGACCGGCCCATAGTGCCTTTTTTTGACAATGCCAAATTGACAAACCTACTAACATAGCAAATTAAACTCAATAGAACCTCAAGGTGTTACTGCTCAATGCCAAGAGCCTAAATAAAAAAATGTACTCCTCCAAGCCCTTCTGACACTTGAGAATATAGATATTTGTGGAGTTACTGAGACATGGTTTAAACTGTCAGAGACTACCCCAGCAGTGCAAGGTTTCAGTACCTTCCACACTTCTAGACAAGTAGCTGCACAGACAAGGACTAAAGGTGGTGGTGTCTCAATATACATCAATAACAAGTATATCTTTATAACGGTCAAACAGAATCATGTGATGGAGTTCCTCCATACACAGATCACCATAGAAAAAATCTTGTACCATAGCCTAACCAGCTATAGTTCACCCGCCACGTCCTAAGAAGCTCACAATGCATACTTGGACTTACTAGACCCACTTACCATCCAACATAACACCTTACTCATGGGATTATTTAATTAAACTCAATAGAACCTCAAGGTGTTACTGCTCAATGCCAAGAGGTAAAGCTGATCCCTGGGCTTTGTATTTGGTTCCTGTGTTCCTCCATTTTCTTGTGTGGCCAGAGGGAAGTTTCTTTACTCATCAGTGAGAGTGGGGAGTACTGAGCTGCCTGTTTGTCCTCAGAGGAGTGGTTAGAGATAGTAACTAGTAATTCATTGGCTATTTTGGGTCATTCCCTGTTTTTTCCAGCCCCCTGCTATAAAGCACGCTTTGGCGGGCTTTTCTGGCATTAGAGAACATGGCATAGCTCCTCGTGGTCCCCTGCAGAGTTCCTAAGGCAGCAGAGAGCAGAAAAAGCAACTTCTTGATTCTAAGTATTTTTTAAGCATTTTTATTGCTTTTTTCGACCTTTTGTGCATTTCGACCACTGTTTCTGCATATATTATTGTGATATTACCTGTTTTCTCTATTTTTCTGAGCATAATTTGTTGACTGCACTTCTTAGCTTAAGTTTTGCTTATAACTTAACCTACAGGCTAATACACTCAAGTGTACTAGCCTTTGATAGCATTTAGTCGAAAAAACAAGCATTTACTGTATTTTCTGTGTGTGTAAAAAAACTTGAAAAAAAACAAAAAAATACTTCTGCTTTCCTACCTTTCCTAGCTAGTTGTTCCAGTGATCAGACTTGCTGATCCCTGGGCTTTGTATTTGGTTCCTGTGTTCCTCCATTTTCTTGTGTGGCCAGAGGGAAGTTTCTTTACTCACCAGTGAGAGTGGGGAGTACTGAGCTGCCTGTTTGTCCTCAGAGGAGTGGTTAGAGACAGTAACTAGTAATTCATTGGCCATTTTGGGTCATTTCCTGTTTTTTCTAGCCCCCTGCTATAAAGCACGCTTTAGCGCGGAGTTGCCACAGGAGCACACAAGAGCAGCAGCGGTTAATCAAGGTTAAACTATTCGGGCTACCTAAAGTCCACTCTTCAAATTTTCCCTTAAAACAGCCTTCCTTGAACTGTACTGCTGATCAAATCAGCGTATTCTATATCTAAAAAGTTTAGCTCTACTTGATTCTTAACTAGACTATTCTCTATCTGTAAAGCCTAGCACTTGCACCTAAAGTATTTTTTTACTTGATATAGCACTTTTATTATACATAGTACCCCACCAGCCAAAACCCCCTTTTCGATCACCCACTCGATCACCCACATCCCCCGGAGTCTTTTAAAGTCCTTGTCTATTCCTTCTAGCATGTCGAGGGATCAGTTGCTAGTGTCCTCTCCTGCTCAGTTGGTGAATCTGGGAATATTGATGCAATGTTACAATTGTCTCATGTACACGGACAACCCTCTCCTTCTCCCACAAAACACAAATACATGTGAGAGATGCAACTATATAGCCAAACTGGAGGCTGAGCTCTCTCAACATAGGACTGGTAAGACCAGACAGGAGGAGAAGGTAACCACACACATCACAAATCCAGTCTCACATAGTACTATCACAACCTCAAATCATACACATAAATACACAAAGACATACTCGGAGGCTCTGATCAAAAATCTACCAAAACAGCAGAGGCCACCAAAGCAGACACCCAAACAACTGCCACCTCAGGACACAACACATGCAACACATAGACCACATAGTCAGTGTGCCAAACCGTCACAGCCCTTAAGGCCAAACACAATGCCAGACACACTCGTCATTGGTGACTCCATAGTCAGACACACTGACGTCCCGCTCACCAGATTGAGCAAGGAAAAGGTCACAGTAAGCTGCCTGTCGGGCGCTAGAATCTGCCACATAACGCAAGCACTCAGGTCTCTCAACAGCAGGTACAAGTACGACTCTGTCATTGTCCACGCTGGTGTGAACGACCTGAGACGTACCTCCTTGGACTACATGAAAAGAGACATAGAGGAGCTCTCTGATTATGTAGCCCAGGCAGGTATGACCCTGACCTTGAGCAGTATCCTACCTTCACCAAGAATGATGCCACAATACAGAGACAAGATGATCAGCTTTAATAATTGGCTTAAACTCTGGTGTCATTCAAAGGGGATTCAATGTCTGTCTGCCTGGGACGACATGCTGGACAAGCCACGCTGCTTCGCAAGGGACGGCTTGCACCTGTCACCCCTGGGCTTCCGGATATTGGCAAAGGCTCTTGCCACCCCCATAGTGCCTTTTTTAGGCAAGGCTCAAATTCTAAACCTACCACCCTAGAACACAAAAAAGGAAAAAAACTAAGGGTAATGCTGCTCAGTGCCAGAAGTCTCAACCTCAAAATGCACACACTCGAGACCCTTCTCAGTATGGAGAACATCGATGTCTGTGCTGTGACTGAAACCTGGTTCAAGGCTCCCGAGAGCACCCCGGCACTGTCAGGCTTTACCTCATATCAGCTTTACCTCATATCATGCGTTCCGGCCCCAAAATCCGGACAACACCAAGAAAGGAGGGGGGGGTGTCTATATTCATCAAGGACACCCACACCTCAAGGTTGGTGGCAACGCACGATACATTGGAAACCATCCAGGTGCAATTAACCATAGGCAAGACTGCTCTGCAATTTGTAGCATGTTACAGGCCACCCTCTCAATCTCAGGAACCTCACATAGCTTTCCTGAAAACACTGGAGGGGATAAACGTATCTCCAAACACCATCATACTAGGTGATTTCAACTACCTGAATATAGACTGGGATCACTACTCAAGCCCCAACACTCTAGCCCAAAGGTTCCTAGAGTTCATAAACTCAAATGCCATGGAACAACTAGTCACCATCCCCACAAGAGGAGATAACATACTAGATCTCATCATCATCATGAACATGGGGTCGCAATGTTCAACACCAGAAGTATACCCCTCACTGGTGAGATCAGACCATAAACTAATCTCACTGGAAGTCCACATCCCGCCCCCACCTGAGATAAAAAAGACCACAGTGAAGAACTTCTCAAAAGCCAACTTCACACTTCTAAAGACTAGTGTGGTCTCTTTTAAGGCCCCCGAGACTGCGGAAACCATTACTCAAGCCGCTGAATCACTTACAAATGCCTTCTACCAGCACCTACAGGACTGCATGGATCAGGCAATCCCAAACAAAACAAAGACTCTTTGTACCAAAGGCAAGCGTCCAGTCTGGTGGACCCCAGCCATAAACAAGCTCTACAACAAAAGGAGGAAGCTACTACAAGATAGAGCAAAATCCTTAAAAGGGAAAACACCCTTGATCATTATAAGTAAAAAACTAAGATCTCTCATAAAATCATCCAAGGCAAATTTTGAGAGAAAAGTCGCTAAGGACTCAAAGGACAATCATAAGGCCTTCTTTAGCTATGTTAGAAACCTGGGAGGAAATGCCCAGATATGCTCAGAATTAGTTCAAAATGATGTAAAAATTACTGAACCTACAGACATTGCCAACATACTGGCTGACAGGTTCAGTGCAACCCCCCCCCCCAAAAGGTGAGATATCTATACCAGAGAATTATAGCCCCCCCAAATATCTCTAACGCTCAGGTGAGAACTGCTCTTTCCAAGGCAAAAAACACAGCATCCATGGGACCAGATGGTGTCCCCGGATGTGTGCACCACGAACTAAATGAGGAATTAAACCCGCAGTTAGGGCAGCTGTTTAATCTTAACCTCACCTCAGGATTCATGCCAAAGGAGTGGCGTACGGCAACTGTGGTCCCACTTCACAAAGGTGGTGCTTCCACTGACCCGGGAAATTACCGTCCCATCAGCTTGACAAGCTTGATCTGCAAAGCTATGGAGAGGATCATAATGGAACTCATAAATAAAGACATAGGAGACTTGCAGACTTTGGATTCGACCCAGTTCGGCTTTGTCAAAGGCAGATCATGCCTTTTAAACTTGGTTGACTTTTTCGAAACAGTCACCAAGGCCATTGATGAGGGAAAGGCAGTCCACACAGCCTACCTCGACCTGGCAAAGGCTTTCGACACAATACCCCACTCAGGTATCATTGAAAAACTCATCAGCTTAAATGTAAACCCATACGTCACAAGATGGGTTGCAAACTGGCTAAGTGACAGAACCCACAGGGTCAGAGTTGCTGGTGCCATGTCAGACTCAAAGCCTGTCACAAGTGGTGTCCCACAGGGCTCAGTCCTGGGCCCTCTCCTGTTCGGCATCTACTTTTCAGAAGTACAAGCAAACACAGGAGGATTATGGCTGACAAAATTTGCAGATGACTGCAAACTGGGCGCCATAGTTGAGAACACATCTGACACAGATATCCTACAGAAGAGTCTTATAGAAATGGATAACTGGTGCCAGAGCCATGGCCTAAAGTTAAACGCCAAAAAATGCATAGTCATACCCTTCGGGAAAAACAAGATTACCCCTAGCTACCATATAGGCGGCAACCCACTAAGCACAGAAGAGGTTATCAGGGATCTGGGGACCCAGGTTGACAGTAACCTTTCATTTGACACTCACGTTGCCAAAGTAGTTAGGAAGACCTTCTACATTGCCCACCTGATCACGAAGGGATTCACATCTAGATCAAGGGAAGTCATCGTCCCCCTGTACTCATCACTCATCAGACCAATGATTGAGTACAATGCCCCATTCGGAATGTATCTGACACGACACCTGCAGCAACTGGAAAGGCCCCAAAAGTTCCTCACCAAAAGGATAAAGGGTCTCAAAAATATGTCTTATGCTGCCCGACTGAAGGAACTTCAGCTCTATTCAGTCGCTTACCGTCTGCTCAGAGGTGACCTGTGCCTGACATACAAGGCCATGTCCAACCCAGAACTGATGAACATGCTTCACCTCAAAAAATCTAGATCCCTCAGAACTACAAGGGTGGGAGACTTAAACCTCGACACGGTTATTAATAGGACGTGCTGGAGGGACAGATTTATCACCCAGAGACTCCCTGTGCTGTGGAACAAAATCCCGGTACATGTGAGGCAGAGCACCTCGCTGGCTTTGTTCAAGAGAAATCTTGACCAATGGATGGGAGATCGCAGATATACCCCAGGGATTATCTCAGTGTCACTGCTTGACAGAGGCACAGCAAAATAATGGGCATAGTATCCTCCAAACTAAAGGGGTGGCGAAAGCCACAAAACTCTGGGCTAGGCTTATAAATGCCCTTGGGCAGATAGCCTAGTATGAACCTATGAACCTATGAACCCATCTATAGATTGGGAATCCTATGTGGCCTCAAATCTACAGGAACAGAGATTCCTGGCATTCGTAAATACAAACAACCTTGACCAAATAGTGAATATGCCCACCACAGTCTCCAACATACTAGACATCATGCTCACAAATATGGGAGAATGCTGCATCCCCCCAATGTCTTGTCCTCAACTTCATAATCCCACACTTACCATCCAGCCTAGCACCCTATTCATGGGAGATTTTAATTACCCCTCTATAGATTGAGAATCCTACATGATCTCAAATCTACAGGCACAGAGATACCTAGACTTCATAAATACAAACAACCTTGACCAAAGAGTGAATACATCCAAAAGAGTCTCCAACATAGTGGATCTTCTGCTCACAAATATGGGAGCAATGCTGCACCCACTCATTATCTTGTCCTTCCTGATAAAGTCCGACCATAAAGCTGTCTCAGTCAAAATCAAAATCAACTCCATAATCCCATTAAAACCAGTAACAGGAACTATTCTAAGGCAAATTAATTGCTATTAAGCAAGGGTTTGTCAAAAGTCAATGCCCCTCCAAACCCTGAGAACACCCCATTCTATACTGAATTGTTTTCAGAAACTCTATACAAGCATGCCAATGGCTGCATAGAGAATACTGTACTTACCAGAAGTAAGCCCAGAACTAGCCCCAGAAACAAATAGCCCTGGTGACACCCCAAATGAAAGAGGATATAAAACAAAGTGGAGAAAGTATGGCAAAAATCAGGAAGGGTAATTCCCTTAAAGACAAAAACTCTGTCATCAAAGTAAAGAGGCAACTAAGAGGTCCAATTAGGTAAAGCAAAGCCAGTTTTGAAGTTAAGATATCCTCCAAGGTGAAAGCTAAGCATAAGATTTTCTACAGCTATATCAGAAACCTCAAGGGCAGCACACAGCAATGTGCTGAACTGATGGTTAATGGTGTCACATTCACTGAGCCTGGCGATATTGCAAACCTGTTTGGGGACAAATTCAGTTCCAACTTTACCCCCACCCCAACAATCTGTTCAATAATACTCTCAAACTATAACTAGGAAGCATATACTGGATGCACTCACTAAAGTCAAGAACACAGCCTCAGTGGGCCCTGATAACATCCCAGGATGCCTTCTAAATAGTATAAAATATAACTTATCAGGACCCCAAAGTCATTCTTTAACTATAGTCTTAAAACAGGCTTTTTGCCAAGAGAACAAAGAACTGTGGCTATCATCCCCCTGCTTGAGTTAGGACCTTCAACAGATTCTGGAAACTACAGACCCATTTGTCTGACTAGTCCTATTTGCAAAGCCATGGAAAGAATTATCATGGAAATTATCAAGAAGGATATAGGAGACCTCCAGAAACGGGATCCATCCCATTTTGGCTTTGTCAAAGGAAGGTCATGTTTACTGAATCTGGTGGACTTCTTTGAAAAGGTCAATAAGGCAATGGATGAGGGGAAAACTGAGCATACTGCCTACCTAGATCCATTTCAAAAATCTTAGACTTACTCACCTCTATTCAGAAAAATGCATATTAACACATACACTCTTATTTTGTTTGATACAATACCCCACTCAAGCATTGTCAACAAACTTAAAGAACTAGGTATAAATCCCTTTATAACACTTTGAATAGCTAGCTGGCTCACTGACAGGACCCATTAGGTTAGAACCAGTAAGGCCACCTCCACAAAGAAGCTGATCACCAGTGGAATCCCCTAGGGCTGTGTGCTAGGCCCACTCTTCTCTGGCATCTATTTCTCAGATGTCAAAGCAAATGTCACAGGCCTCTGGCTAACCAAGTTTGCAGATGATTGCAAACTTGGAGCAGTCATTGAATCCTCTCAAGATGAGAACACCCTTCAAGAAAGTCTAATACAGACAAATGCTTGGTGCCAAAGCCATGCCTTAAAACTCAATACCAAGAAATGTATTATTGTATCTTTTGGGAAGTCTGCCACCCCAGTTAACTATGTCTTCGATAAAACACCCTTAAAAGCTGATTCAGTAGTCAGTGATCTGGGAACATATGTGGATAGTAACCTAGACTTTTACCAACATGTGTCCAAGGTAGTACGGAAATCCTTCCTATAAGCAGGGGCATGGCATCTAGGTCCAGAGATGCTATCATACCACTGTACCCAACACTCATTAGGCCCATCATAGAGTATAATGCCCCCCTTAGGTATATACCTGACCCGACACATGCAGCAACTGGAATGTTTACAAAGATTCCTTACAAAAAAAATACAGGGAGTAAACACAATGTCTGTGCTGATCAAATCAAAGCCCTGTCTCTTTACTCTGTATCATACAGACTTCTGATAGGTGATATTTGCTTGGCATGCAAGGCATCCCTGGACCCTGTTTTGATGAATCTTTTACACATCTGCAAAATGAACAGCATCAGAACTACCAGATTAAAAGACTTAAATTTTGGTTGCAACATGAACAGGAAATATTGGAGAAACACATATGTTTCTCAGAAAAGTTCCATTGTCTGGAACAATCTCCCTATCTTTATACCTTTTTAAGTGCCACTTGGACCACTGGATGGGTAATTGGAAATTCACCCCTGGTCTGCCTCTTACGTCTCTGATGGAGACAGGCAGTCAGTAAATCACCCCGTATAAATCAAATATAAATCAGATTTGTGGCTTACATTTGGGTTGCACAGCTATGCTTTTAATGGCCAAAGTAGTCATTAGCCTAGTATACACCTATGAACTGCTAAACTCTGATAATACAGTATGAAAAAATAGAACACTGCATGAATGTAAAAGTATCTTAAAATAGAAATAAAACAAACATAAAAAGTACCACTAAAACTCAATTAAATAAAGGCAACAGTGATACTGTCAGGTAACTAACTTAAAAATAATAGAGGTAGGGGAGCATTGCAGCTTACATATATATGTTTTTTCAGATTTTGGGAGTTGCCACCAAAATCATTATCCTGTTTTTAGGTTTAGGATATGAAACGCCTATCATTAAGTAAACCAACTTAAAAATGGTGGTGGTGGTGTGTATGGGGTGGGCATTACTGCCTGCATACATGTGTATCTTAGTTCTTAGAGCAGCCACCAGAATCCTTGCTGTTGTGAATAATTTTGAGGCTGTTTTACTTCTAAAACAGTATACATATTTATATAGCACTGTACTGTTGATATGAAAGTCTCCTCATCTGGAGTTTCTCACTTGCTAGAACACAGTCAAGGTACTGTATTATCAGTGGTTTATAAATTTCACTGTGCAACTGTACACAACAGTTTGATGGAAGGGTCCCTTAAATGACTAGTGCCAAAAATACAAGTAGCTCCCAACAGATTAATGAGGCCATTGTAGATCAGAGCATGTGTATGTACCTTTAAGAAGCATTTCCAGATGTAGCACGTGCATATAAATACTGAACAAGTGCAGGGAGCAGTGCCATTTTGAGAGAACAGCCAGAGTGTTAACATGTATGAGTGTGGTAGTTTCTAAGTTTAAGTTTAAGTTACAAAGCCTCTTTTCTGATGTGTTTGTGTGTAATAAAACTGCTTGAACTGAACTCATGAATGTTCATCTGTTTTATCCTCACCAGACGAGCAACATGGTGTCAGAAGTGGGATCAGAAGAACAACTTATTCAAGCTATGAGGTACAGAGTTTAAGGTGAAGGCAGACTAAGCAGGTTGAGTGAAATGGAGCTCAGACAAAAAATGGCCAGAAATGAGATAAAGGTAAAGAAAACTGTACAAATTATTTATTTTTACAAATAAAATTAAATGGCATCTTTGTAAGGCACAAAACACATTATTAATCAAACGAGTAGCCCAAAAACATATTATTAAACAAACGAAAGACACAAACCACATTATTAATTAAATGAAATGTTTGAAACTGTGATATTTGATAAAATTAGCAGAAATATTCATATGGGGCTCAGAATTACCTTTGGTTTGCATAACAAGCATGTTTAAAGTAAGACAGGCACAAGAAAAGTATAATGAGCATGATAAGAGAATAAAAGGACATAACAAGTACAATAAAAGGGCAAATTAAGCTTAAAAAGCAAGGTGACTGCATGTTTTTTAGTAAAAGCCCATGCTTGGGCACAAACTACTATTTTGCATTGACCAAAGCTATTCAAAGTATAACTAGAGTTGTTTGAAGTATCTCTGAGTGTGCAAATGAATGCAGAGCATGTGCTTTATTACGGTGCAATAATTTCAAAGAGTTTGCAGTGTGCAAAGTACAGTTATATTGCAAAGTGCAGCCGAGGTACAGCTATTTCAACATGTTTCTTGTGCTGTCTGCATTTATTCACAGAAAGACACCATTTCAGACTGTTTCTTACACTGTGCAGAGTTATTTTGCAAATTACAGCAATATTGAAAGGTTCTTGTGCTGTGTACAGTTTATTTGCAAATTACAGTCATTTTGAAGTATTTCTTACACTGATATGCAATGATTTCATAAAGTACAGTGATTTCAGAGTGTTCTTGTGCTATGGAGACTTATTTAGCACAGTGCAGTTATTTCAAAGAGTGCGTTGTGCTATTGGGCATAATTACAAGTACTGGCATATATTTATGTGTGTATGTTCGTACATGATTTCAAGCACCTTCACTACTGTGTGTTGAGATGACAGAAGCATTTCGCAGATCAGGTCCACTTGTGTTTGATCATAATATAGCAGAGAATGGGAGAGTATTCGAGAAGGAATACTATATTTTCATACTAGCAGCTTTTTCTGACAAAGATGCACATACAAGAGCATTCCTTTTTTTTTACTTAGCTGGGTCAGAAAATATTGAAAGAGAGTGTTCATTTGCATATGCACCAAATGTATATGCAGGAGAGGGGGCAAACCCTCACATTGTGGTACCAGCTGAATCAAGAGAGGACACTGACTGCTTAAAATGTAAATTTAGAGAAATGTGCAACCCCCAGACAAATGTTACATTAGAGAGGCACTAATTTTATACAAGAGACCAAACATCAGGTGAAACTTTTGCAGCTTATATCACTGACTTGAGAAACAATGCCAAGATGTTCAGACTTGGTGACGTGAAAGATGCGTTAATAAAGGAAAGGCTTGTGTGTGGTGTTAATAGTACTGCAGTGAGAAAGATTTTGCTTCGTGACAGTGATTTAATGTTAAGCAAACCCAGACAGATTTGTCAAATCCATGAGCTCACAGAAAGACACACAAATATGTTTGCAAGTGATAAGAGCTTGATTTTAACAGCCTTTAGAGCAAATGTGAACAGCATGCAACACATGGCAAGCAGAAACAGACCTAAGCACATGGCAGCTGCAGCCCTTGCAGGGTTTCCTTGGAAGACTTGTAGCTTTCTAGCAAGCTCCAAGACTAGCTCAGTAAAAAGGACATAGTCAGTGCAATATAAGAGTGAGTCAGCAAAACCCAAGTCAAGTCTAATTGTTAACTGTCATAATTTTGGTGCCAATCATGAGTCTAAATGAGAGAAGTGCTTAGCATTTGGTCAGCAATGCCACAAAAGTAAAAGAATGGAACCATTTTCAAAGGTTTTGTAAATCAAGCAAGCATCATTCAATTATTGGGAAAGGTCACTCAAAAAAGCAAGTTGATCATATAGAGAGCTGCAACCCTACTTTCTATGTAGATGGTGTATCAGTGGTTGGTGAAAAGGTTAATGCAGTACATTTGTTAACAAAGAATGAAATATTTTGTACTGTCCTGATCAACAGTAAACCCACAGAGGTCAAAGTAGACACTGGCTCAAAGTGTAATATAATATCAGCAGAAACATTTGCTAAAGTGGGAGCTGGTGAGCAACTTAATTTGGGCAGTTGTGTGAAGCCTGTTGTTTATGTTGGTGAAGAGATTCAAACTGAAGGCTCAGTATGCTTTCATGCTATTTGTGTTTGGAAACAGTTGCAGCTTGCAATTTTTTTCTAGTCAGAAGACCCATGCAATCATTATTAGGTCTCAGAGACAGTTTGAGAATGAAACTGCTTTCTTTTACCAAAGAAGTTCATCATATAAGCACATGTCCCAGTTCCAGCTTTACTGATGCTATTTTCTCAGAGTATGCTGATGTTTTCGACGACAAGCCAGGCAAACTTCCAGTTGTGTACTCCATGAAAGTAGACCCAGAGGTCAGTCCAGTGGTCAGACTGGCAAGGAGAGGTCCAATAGCTATGCAGGACAAAGCCATGGTCCAGTTAGACAAAATGGTGCAGCAAGGTGTGATTTGTCCAGTCACATATCCAACTGAGTGTTAGTGCCTAATGCTAAAAAGAACAGAGCAATCAAAGTAACTTTTTAAGAAATGTTTTTCTCAGAAGTCCAGCTATGATAAAACAAGCAGATTTCGTTGTCCGTTAAAAGGAGAGACAGTGAGGTGAGGATGCAAATGGCAAAAGGCTTTGATCGAATTGGTCAAGTGAGAGGTATGTACTGAGCCTAGATCCTACTTAGTGGAATCTGAGGGTATAGAGTACAGGAGAAACTGCAGATATCTTCTTCCTGTATCAGAAACGATATAGCAGCAATGTACCTGTGATACCGACTTTAGATCTCAGAGCAACCCTGACAATGTTCGTACCAAAGAACATGTCTCGGTATCCATTCCTGTTCTGATGATGTCCCAGTTGTCCCCAAAACTGAACATTCCTTGAAGACAGTCCCCGTTGCTAGATCCAGTTCTGACTTTTGTGTTACACAAGCAGGTTGTAATTCCAGACCTTGTGTAAAATACACAGCAACCTGGACATGATTGTTTTATATGTGTCTGATTTTGTATAACTGCATGTCAAGAGATCATTTCTGTAAATTGCACGTCATTGAATACTGTCATTTCATATATGTACTATTTCTCAAAGAGGGTGGATGCAGATCAGAATGTGTGCATATCCCTTTAAGAAGCATTTCCAGATGTAGCACCTGCTTATAAATACTGAGCATGTGCAGGCAACAATGCCATTTTGAAAGAACAGTCAGAGTGTTAACATGAGTGTGGTGTTCAGTCTGTTTATAAGTTTAAGTTACAAAGCCTCATTTCTGTTGTTTGTGTGTAATAAAGCTGTTTGAGCTGAATCCATGAATGTATGCCTGTTTTATCCTAACCAGACAACAGACGGCCATGTACTAAATTTACAAGCCAAAACAGGCCAAGAAAAGCAAAATTAAACAATGCTTTATTCTCCCTGGAGTAGTACTTTATGTGTGAAAGCTAGTATCTATTTTTGTAAATTTTAGAATATACTTTCCATTGTTTTTCCTAAAACAGTTTTGCATTTTATTTTTCACTTAAATTATTGCCCTCAAAATTTCATACCAAAATTCCACATAGTTTAAAGTTATAAATACCACTCAAAACATATAAACTATTGAAAAATACAAAGTGAAGAAAAATAAACAGATGTCCATTTTATATGCAATAAGACTCTTGGATGTACATGGGAAAGATATTACCACATACCCAGGGTTGAAAAGCACTCGGTCTCGTGCCTCACAACACCCCTCAGCCTGCGACAATATCTGTTCCATGCACACTACCTTGTGCCTTATTGCAATAACTCTCACCCTCTTAGTGCATGAAAACTGGCCAAAATCATAAATAATGGGGGGCTGGGGTGGACAAATGCCCCAAAATAGGGACAATGCTTAAATATTGCTCTATAAACTTGAAAGGTGATAGTATAACAGGTTTTACATTAGCATGAATTTTCTGAAAGGTATTACGTCTGAAACTCAAATGTCAGATTGTAATTGTTTTCTTGTTAAAATCCTCACTTATTTGCCAGAAAACCAAACATGCTATGAGGAACAGACCAAAAATAAGAGGAAAAAATCTGGACTGTTAAGAGGTATGTTACTGCATACATATCACAGCTAATGCGATTAAGAGGACCTTAACCGGGTCATTGATACAGTTGGCTCTGGCTCTCAAGCCGTTTCAGAAGTCCCAGACTTACCTCTGTTCAGAAAATGGATATTAACACACAGCCTCTTTTATTTTATTGCTTTTTAATATTCAAACGTGTCCCTGAGTATTTTTGTCACTGGGAGTTACGATCTCATGTACTGAGCTATGCTACAATAGCAGTTAAAAAAAGTGAAACAGTTACGTCGGGGCATCTATATATAGCCCTGTCATACCGAGGGCCTCCTTGAGGGTGCCTTTACTAAGATGGATTTATGAAAGTGTGCGTTGGAGTTAAATGTATCTGTTCCCTTGACAACCATATATTCCCGGGGACTTGCTCTTTTCTATCACTACTCTATAGCTCATGGTTTTGCCCTTTTCTGTTGCATTGTGGGATAGCGACAGAGCGACCCTCTCCGGAGTTGACAGCCATATTGCGGCTGTCAGTGGAACTTGTAGAGAAGTGGGCTCCGCGGGAAGTTGAGAAGGAGTCCAAGAAAGAGCTTGCTCAGGAGAGTTCATCAGATAATAAGAGTACGCCCACTGACCCTTCGGAATGCTGTAGGCTAGCAACCCAGTTCAAACTGCAGACCTCAGCCGATTCTTGAAAGTTGACTTTTCCTATTATTGAGTTTTCCGGGGGCCCTGTCGTTTCAGCCCGTGCGTGAGTTGCCGCCGGATCGCCGAACCGATCTTGGAGTTCTTAGTGAGCGGTTCTTTGCCCGAGCCGGAGTGGGTCTTGGTCAGGCCCGGATTTAGGTCCAGGAAAGGCACACGGACAAACCAACCAATGCCGGTACCGGCCAACTGCTGCCGGGGTTATTGCACTTTTCTTGTTTCCTGTCTGTGGATTTGCAGGGTGGAGGTTTGGCTAGGTGACTTCAACAGGAGTAGGAGTTGCTTCTGTTACCACTGTTGACATTTATTATCGTGGGAACCAAGGAGTGGGATAGAGGCGGGTCCGGGACTTGAAACTACAACTCCGAGGCAGCCACCGCGGCCTTTCTTCTTTCTGAGCTGTCAAAGGGAAACAGGTGGGTGAAAGAGCGTTAGCAAACCAAGTTGTATACCTTGCAGTTTTAGGTATCAGAGCAGACGCGGAACTGTGTGATAAAATACAAAACTTGTTTCACTGTAAAATCTATGATGTGGAATGAACTTAATGGTTCTTGGGGAAATTGCATCCTGTCATGCATAACTATCAACTAGCTAACTGAACCAGTAGCTGTCAGCTGACCCTGATTTTGCAGAACGTCCCCGATGTTGCCTACTGTATTTGTCGCGTTCCTCGTAATATATGTGATGATAGGTTATTTGTATCATACAGTACTAGATTTATCAGAGTTCCAGATTTTTATGAGGATATATCTTAATTTTCAGTTCTGTTCACTTTTTAAGTAAAGTTAAGAGTAGTATTTTAAAAAGTGTGTATGATTTTGGACATTTTTCCTGTGCATAAATAGTAAGCAAAAGTAAACTATCAATGTAGGTTTTATGTTTACTGTAATAACCTACTCTCAAACGCACGACTTGTGCCCTTTGCACAATTTTGGCTGTAATGTGATTTTATTATGCCTCACAGTTTTATATTTTATCTTTTTTATCATTATTATTGTTTTGTTTACTTTTTCTGTATTACTTATGTGAATTGCAGATGTTTTTATTGTTTGTTAAAGCAGTCTGTGGGTAATTTTGGAGCATTACTTCTGGCATCCCATCTTTGTAAGGGGCCGTTTTACAGCAAGGCTAATCCAGTCAACAGAGGATATCAAAATTAGATATGTGGATGGGCTGGTAGGAGAGAGAAGAATAGATTTATGAATGGTGAAAATAAATCTGAAGCTGTCATATACAAAATATCCTTAATTGAGAATTATGTTCTTTCTGATGTAGGGTAAAATGTATATACATTGATGCTTTTTACAAAGGAAGAGATGAAAGCAATTTAAACTATATCATATTTTGTTTTCTGCTGAATGCTGTAGACTGTTTACAGAATCCTGGCAGTGTTTATTTTGGAACACTGGCCTGGGACATTTCTTTCACTTTACAGTTTGATGGTTTTAACTACCTGGGGACTTCTTTGTCATCTTAGCTTGCTTGCTCTGTGATTTATTGCCAGTCTCCTACAACTTCTGTTTGATGCTTGTTGGAACCCTGCTTTCTGTAGTATGCGCTTATTGGTTAAATTTATTGAAACACCATTGATATAACTCAAAAAAAGTTATTTTTCTCATATATATGTTTTCATTTAAACTTTCTCAGTGTTATATTTGGACTAGCGTTATGGGTTATTATTTAATGAAAGTATGAGTAGATTACAAGTGTAGTAAACAGTTTTGAATGGTATTGTACAGAAGTAAGCTTCTGGGACTTGAGAAATTATCAGATCCCTATGTGAATGTTTAATGATGTTTGAGTTTAAGTGCATTGAGTTTCTGTGCATGAAACAGAATTTTATATGAGGCACCGTCTACTACAGAGTGATTCGTTTTTCTTTTAATCAGTATAGGCTGTTTATGTGGAGATTATTCTGTGGCATACAGTTGGAGGGTGATATGTTCTGGTGTTTAAGGCAAGTGGTTGATTTGAATTATTAGTTTTGCAATTCCATGCTTAAGGTTTTGAGTGTAAAATAAAACAAAGGTCAAAAAAGGTATGGACTAATTGTGGGGAAAAGTAATACGTTTGGTTAAAACTAAAATGTATTGCAAAATTATGTTTAAAAGAAAATGTTAAACATTGTGACAAAAATATTTATAAAATGTGTTGCAAAACAGTTTTTTAATTCATTTAAAGAATTATTTGTTTACTTTTGTTGACTTGGTCATCCTGCTGGGTATGCACATTTTCAGTGGAGGCCCAAGGCGAAAATATTTTACAGCATAGTATGCAGTGTGCACTAATTGGTAATACTATTATATAGTTTAGGCTGTTCTAGCCAGCCAATATGCAGTGTATGTATCTAGCAGGGAACAGCTAAGAAAAGGAATGTCCCATGAGCAGTTATAAATGCATTTTTTTAAACAAGAAATATCTTTGCCTATGTCATAAGCAATAATGTAATGAAAAGAAACAATATTGATATAATCTCAGATGCAAGCATTTTACATCACAAACAATTCTTCTTCTTTATACATCACTTATAATGTACCCAGTCATTGTCAAACTTTACATAGCTCATTCAAATCCTGCCTTCTTTTAAACCTCATTCCTCCTCTGTATGTTTTGTTCCCACATTTTCCATTTTTTCTATGTAATTTGTCCCTACCCTTTTCTAAAGATCACAACTCCAGTTGTTTTATCTCTCTTACTATATTCACTGTTTTTGTTACAGTTGGTTTAGACTTTGATTTCTATTTTGTAGTAATTGCTTTTTTGGTAGCCACCATAATTAGATTTGGCAAGGTCTTACTATGTGTAGGCAATTCCCGATTCTGTATCATAGCTCAGAAAAATCATTTCCATAGTTACACCAATTTGCTCACCCAGTATCTCTGATAGGGTAGTCTGCAGAGAATCTTTAAAGTCTGCCAACTCATTACACCCTTACAAAATCTGTTCCCAATCACCTCTTTCTTGCCCATCACACCTCCAATGTTCACTGTCTACCTGAGGAAAAATTCTCTGTAGTCTACTTGGGGTATAAAATATCTATGTAAACATTTCCAAACAAAAATCCTAAATCTTCTAGATTTTGTTGCATGTTTGTGAGACAAATGTATATCCCCTAATTGTAAGTGCATTTGATTGGAACTTAACAACAGTATTTAAGTCCACCAGTGATAAAACTTTTGTAGTGTTTGTTAGGTTGAAGTATTGAGACATATGTAAGTCATAGGAAGTTACCAGGCTATTGGGCCTAAGGCCTTTACAAGCCTAGCCAAGAATTTAGCCCATGTTCTGACAAGTTAGCACCCAGTACTTCTGTCCAGCAGGGACATGGGTTGAATCTCAGGGGTGTATTTTCTGTTCCCCATCCTATTATCCAGGCTGCACTTAAGAAGGGTTAATGAGGTACTCTGCTTGACATGGAGAGGGAGTCTATTCCATAGAAGGGGGAGTCTCTGGGACACAAATATGTCCTGCCAGCAAGTCCTGTTGATGTCACAGACTAGGTTGAGGTCGCATGTGCAGGTTGGAGCTTGACTTGCGTATATGCAGCAGTCTCATCAAGGCGAGGTCGAAGATTGCTTTGTATGCCAGACAGAGGTCACCTCTGAGGAGTCTGTACGAGACTGAGTAGAGAAGACGGGGCTTTTATTGCATCTGTGTAGGGTAGATGTTTGAGGTCCTGGATTTCCCGAAGAGGAACCTCTGTGGTCTCTGCAGTTGCTGCATGTGCTTTGTGATTTACATGCTGAAAAGGGGCATTTTATTCAATAATGGGTCTTGTAAGGGAAGAATACAGGGATGTTATGAGCTTATTGTCCCTGGATGAGATACTCTTACTAATGAGGTGGGCCATGTAAAAAGCTTTCCGTACAACGGAGGCATCATGGTGGTCAAAAGTTGGTTCACTATCAAACTGGCTGCCCAAGTCCCTCACGACTGCGTGCTTAGGACCATGTTATAGGTTCATAGGTTCATACTAGGCTATCTGCCCAAGGGCATTTATAAGCCTAGCCCATAGTTATTTGGCTTTCGCCACCCCTTTAGTTTGAATAAAACTATGCCTATTATTTTGCTGTGCCTCTGTCAAGCAGTGACACTGAAGTAATCCCTGGGGTATATCTGCGATCCCCCATCCATTGGTCAAGATTCCTCTTGAACAAGGCCAGCGAGGTGCTCTGCCTCACATGTACCGGGATTTTGTTCCACAGCATAGGGAGTCTCTGGGTGATGATTCTGTCCCTCCAGCATGTTCTATTAATAACCGTGTCAAGGTTTAAGTCTCCCGCCCTTGTGGTTCTGAGGGATCTAGATTTTAGAGGTGAAGCATATTCATCAAATCAGGGTTTGACATGGCCTTATATGTCAGGCACAGGTCACCTCTGAGCAAGCGGTATGAGACTGAATAGAGCTGGAGTTCTTTCAGTCGGGCAGCATAAGACATATTTTGAGACCCTTTATCCTTTTGGTGAGGAACTTTTGGGGCCTTTCCAGCTGCTGCAGGTGTCTGGTCAGATACATTCCGAATGGGGCATTGTACTCAATCATAGGTCTAATGAGTGATGAGTACAGGGGCGATGACCTCCTTGATCTAGATGTGAATCCCTTCATGATCAGGTGGGCAATGTAGAAGGTTTTCCTAACTACTTTAGCAACATGAGTGTCAAGCGAAGGCTACTGTCAACCTGGGTCCCCAGATCCCTGATGACTTCTTCTGTGCTCAGTGGATTGCCACCTATATGGTAGCTAGGGTAACCTTGTTTTTCCCGAAGGGTATGACTATGCATTTCTTGGCATTTAACTTTAGGCCATGGCTCTGGCACCAGTTATCCGTTTCTGTGAGGCCCTTCTGAAGGATATCTGTGTCAGATGTGT